>NW_028321911.1:3787878-3939393 GCF_036245765.1 Copidosoma floridanum
CCAATCAAAACAGTATTCAACAAGTAAGATAAAACTATTCTAACAGATACAATCACGATAATACATCTAATAATTACAACCCTAATGCCACAACAATTTTTCCGACTACGTTTATTCCAGACGGAAAAATTATATCACACCCAGCTTTCTAAAATGAAAATAATGACTCCACTAATTATTATGTAAAACTATTGCAAAAATTAAATGAAATGCAATCTCATCAACCTTTAAGTAACTTGTGGAAAAATCATCGGAATCTTGGCCAAACACAACTAGTACAACACCAAAATTAATCATTGACCTATTTAAATTGCCCCTTTCAGAGAAGCTAACTACAGTGTCTACTTGGTAACTCGTTGTGACATCCCATGTCATATACTTAATATTCATTACTTTGAAATACACAGCTCCGTTAAAAACTCATAAAAAGTGAATGCTCAGCGATTGCTAACCATTGAGCTATATGGCTGCTTTTGCAATCTCGTGACATATAACTTACTTCCTTTGAAAAGAGCTGCCACCGCAAAACTCTAACTACGCGTACAATTTCCAAATAATCTTACATAGCGCTCATCTTACAACAATCAATTTGCACTAAATGTCCACAAGAATGAAAACAATCAGCAGTTTCAACATTTATTACTGAGAATAATCCACAGCGAATGTCGTGAACAGTTTCAACATCAACTGTACCAAATGCAACAACCGAGAGATCAGCGATTTTTACCATTGTTCGTGGTATAGTTGTTGCACCACGTTGATGCTTGTGTAAATTGAGAGTAATTGGGTTAAGCTCTGATTGGTCATTCGGATCCCCAACTTGACGTGTCCTCTTTAATTGCAAGAGTATAAAAAACTCCTTGCACATACCAATAATCAACTTTTCTCTTTCATCAAGTGCTCCAAAGTGACTATAAAGGTTGGAGAGTGAGTTCTGTTGCGTCTTTTAAGCGGATGTAAGACTTAGTTCAGAGATTAAGCTACGTGTTAAAAGAGTGCATTTTAAGCGGATGTAAGACTTAGTTCGGTAATTAAGCTACGTATTAAAAGCGAGCTTTTCAAGCAAATGTAAGACTCAGTTCGGTGACTAAGCTGTGTGGGAAAAGCTCGAGCAAACCAGGCCACTGTAAACTCGCTTAAAGAGTGAATCAAGGAGGAATAAGAAAGAAAAGACCGTCAACTTGGGTTCTGACGTTAAAAGCAGCAGCCTAATTATTTCTATCACCACGAGTACTCTCGTGTAGGATTAAGATCATCGTTGCGGTCAACTTTGTAAGATCTTGCGACTGCGTGCGCACAAGCAGCGATTAACCAACAACCATAGAAGTAAGTTAAGTTAAGAAAAATAAAAATTTGTTAAAATATTGTAAACGCGAATCTGAACCTTCATTATTTATATTATTTGTAAAATTAATTATTTTCGGCTCACTGAATTATTAAATCATCAGATAAGACATAACTTGGTTGTTGATCATTGTTCGGGTTGGAGAAGGAAGAGCAGGCAACAAAGCGAATAGGTAGGAGGGGCTAGGTAGGACTGAAAAGAGAGAGGGAGGAGAGAAAGAGAAAGAGAAGGGAGAATGCGTGAGGGACGGGCAGTAGCGACTCGAAGTTCGAGCAAGCAGGAGCTGTTGCCGTGTAACAGAGCACCTCGAGATCGACGCGAACGAAACGTTTTCACGCGCGATCGAACTTTCCTGCCATTTTGTGCCCTCGGAAACAAAGAGCTGCTTACGGAGGCTGTCCCTCCTCGCAGAACACGGGAGCTGCCCTTCCGTGTGACACTACATGTGCTGCATAGACGACGCCTGAGACGCTGTTTTTCTTGTGTCTAAAGTTTTCCAGGCCACGCGGTGGCCATCCGCCATATTACCACACTCTCGAGCCCGAGTGAATTGACGAGCAACGTCCATCTGTCTCTTGGCCAAGCAGAGCTCTCAAGCCAACCCGAGCAGTGGTCGTCATCATCATCCACGCACAAGACCTTCGTATACAAGGTACAGGCCGACGCCATATTTACGGCCACATCGCCACAGCGCGTGCCCAGGTATGCGTTCCCTTGTCTCTCGTGATTCGCCGCCATTTTGCCAACGTACAAGATACGCGCAGCGATAGCTACGTCCCAAGCGTTTGCGTGGTACAGACTATATATATATGCATATATTGCACCTTTCATTTATTATTGTATTTCGCCTTGCGCTCCGCGGGTGTGCTTTATGACTGGTTTTCGCCTTGCGCTCCGCGGGTATGCTTTATGACTGGTAATTATTTTACTATTTGATTGATTTCGTTTTGTGTGCAGCTAGTATGTTGCGTTTGAATGCTCTGCGTTACTTTTTCAATTTAATTGTGCCTAATTTTGTGTGCTCGCTATATAGTGTTTTACGTCGGCGCTAATATGACTGTTGTCATTATTAATCTGATAAGCGTGCGATTATCTCAATTTACGATAAATTATCAGTAAAATAAATGTTATTAATTTGATGTAAATAATCATGCTTAACTCATTCGACCTGTACGCTCTGAACAATCCTTCTCTTCTTCCCTTCAAACGGACATAATAAACAATCATATTTTGTTATTATTATTAGTTTTGTTATTATTATTTGTTATTATTATTAGTTGGCAAACTTTCGCCGTCATTAATATAATAAGACAAGTTATAAACAACTTTGCTAAATAGTGAAAAGTATTTTTATCTTTTTTATATCAAAAGTCATGCTACTTCATGTACATACTATGTACAACATAATTTACCAACTAAAGAATTAAAGATAAACCTCTTTTCATAAAACAATATAGATATCCTCCTAATCTACACGAAAAAGTTATTCATAAGAGTTAAAACTATTACAAGAAGGAATAAAAGGCTTATTCTTCTGGCCCATACAATAGTTTGCTGTGAATGGTTTCAAAAAAGCCAGGACCCAACGAAGAAAAGAGACATTGTCTCGTGATAAATTACAGAAAATTTAACGCTCAAACTATCCCTTATGCGGACCCATTACCTAATATTACAGAGATATTACAGCAAATTGGCGAGTCAAAATTTTTTTCAGTAGCTATTGGATCATATGAAATTGAAGTACTTTTAGATGATTGGCATAAAACACCTTCTAGTAACCTATATAGACATTATGAGTATGAAGGTATGCTATTTGGATTATGCAATTAACTAGCTTTATTTTTAATACTCATGAATTGTGTATTATACGGATTACAAGGCACAGAACTATTTACATTCTTGTATAATATTATAATATTTTGTATAATATGTGCCAAAGTTTTAGAAGAATAAGAAATAAAAGTGAGAAAATTATTGAATACACTAATAGATACTGGTTATAAAATAACTTCTAGATAAATGCGAATTTTTAACTCCTGAAGTTATACATTTAGGTCATAATATTAGTGGTTATGATGTAAAACCCAATTCCAAGAAACTTGATGTAGTTAAAAATCTTCCAAAACCAACAAATTGTACAAAAATTTGAAAACTTTTAGGACTTGCAGTATATTACAGACGATATACTAAAGATTATGCAGGAATTGTGGAGTCTTAAACTATATTATCATGGAAAAGTCGAAAATTCGATTGGACTAAGATTTAGGAAGCAAGCTTTGAAAAATTAAAATCAGCCCTGTGTAAAGCCCCAGTACTTGCGTGTGTTTATCTCAAAAAACTATTTATTCTAACTACTGACACATTCAATTTAGATTTTGGTGCTGTTTTGAGTCATGGAGAACCTGAAGAAGATCATCCTGTAGCCTACTCGTCTCGCATTTTTAATAAATGCAAAAAAAATTACTACACTACTGAAAAAAAGTGTTTAGCAGTAATAGCCGCCACATAGAATTTTTGACACTATTTGTACTGACAAAAATTTACGGCTAACAGAGTCCACAAGCCTTTGACATGAATCAAATCAATATAAGACC
This sequence comes from Copidosoma floridanum, assembly GCF_036245765.1. Taxonomy (NCBI): domain Eukaryota; kingdom Metazoa; phylum Arthropoda; class Insecta; order Hymenoptera; family Encyrtidae; genus Copidosoma; species Copidosoma floridanum. Next base: position 3,791,818 of record NW_028321911.1, read on the forward strand.
CCATGAGTTGCCTAAATCGATGGAGAGAAAAACTCTGCGGGTACAACCAGACCTGTAAGTACAAACATAGACGATTAAATTTAACTGCTGACATTTTATTGCATAATTCTGCAGATTCTCATAAAACAATAACTGTGAAAAATTACATAGACTTTAAGAAGAGGGAAGGGATAAAAGAATTAGAAGAATTTCAACATCCAGCAGTAACAGAAGCAGTAATCGCTCTAACAGCTAGAGTTTGAACATCGAGTCTAGTAATTTAAAAACATTACAGACCCTTATAGTACCTTTAAAACCTGTTTTAAAAGTCGCCCGATGATCAAAATTACTTAAAGCACGTGCTAATATAGCCAGTGATCTACAAAAAGCTTAAATAAGCCTGAATCTAATGAATAAAATATAAAAAACTAAGAAAAAAGAGAAGAGTGTGAAAATCAAACTTAAATATTAAGTCGAAAAAAAGTTGATATAGCTTAGCTAATTGTAAAAAAATTCTCGAAGTTATTGTGGGCTCTCTTTATCTAGATAGACTGTATCCTGTGCAGATCAGTTTGATCAAAAACATAAACGGGTATCTAGGAGTGATAGCAGTTATAGCTGTTCTGTCAGAAAGTGTGTAAGAGCAGAAAATAAGTCGCAAGAAGTGTTTTTTCGTAGCTTTATGAAGACTATTGTCCATCATTTTTTATACTTCTCATTTAACACAAGTGACGCATTTTCAATTAAGTAAATTATTGAATTTGGTTTTACACAAGAAACGCTTTTTTTGCTTCTTTGTTTCTAGCTGTAAGAGATTTCATCCATAACTTGTGTATCAAATTAAGTTTTTTCTTGTTTTACATCTCACACAACAAGTTTGGTAGCCTTAATCAAATCAGTCAGATGAGGATGAATATCAACAAAAAATTTAGTGAGTTTCTGGTAGTTTAAACCTTAATGGTTACAAAGCTAAAAAAAGTCTGAAGTTAAGTTAGAGAAAGAGACGTAGTGGAGTTAGAAGATAAAATTTAAATATTTTTGCCATGTTGGGCAACGGAAAATACTTAAAAAATGAAAAAAAATTTTCTGATTTATTAAACATTCTTAATAAAATTCCATTGCTTTAAGAATCTTAAGGTGTTAATATTAAGTTTTGCCTAATATGAACTTTTGAAATATAAACAATCATCGACAATATATATCAGTAGTCATATATGAAAGAACATCACTAGATTTTTAAATACACATATTCATAAAAACTGATTGTATATTCTTAATCATATAAGCCGCCAGAGATCAGCAACTCGCAATAATCATTCAAACAGTAAGTGAGTGGCCTGGTACGTGCCATTTTTGTGATTATTAATATCTCAGCTGACCAAGTAGGTGCATACCGCTCTTTAAAAAAATTTGGTTGAAATTACTCACTTGCACTTTATCGCCTACTTCAAATTTAGATTTTGCTTTAACTTTTCATGTAGATGCATATTTTTAATTAATCATATTATGATGAAGAGCTAATACCTAACAAGGTTTTACTTCTATTGTTCAATATTTTTGATGATTATGTGCAGTAATTTATTCAAACAAAATATAAACCCACTTATACTTGCCTAGTAAACAAAGATTTTCTTACATTACATGTTTTAGCGTACGATTAAATTTTTTACATACAAAAACTTTTGGATTACTGCAAGGACAATACCAATTAACTTTATATTTTTACATAAGACCTTGAAAACTAAAGTTACTGATACACGTTCACCAGTTTTATCCTTTACTGACAAAGCCCATGTTTACTTAGAGAATATGTTACTGACGGTAAGCATTAAGAGTGCAGGTATGAAAGATACCTTCTATAGATGTGTGCATGAGAGCATTGGGGGAACAGTTAGTTGGGGAATGCGAGAAAACTCAGTTTGGACGCACATTAGCTAAAGTGGCGTGTAGTGGTTGACCAGGAGTCAGGACTAACTTAAGAGAGCTTCAAACAAAGAGCTTGAAAGAGCAGTCTCAAAAGTTTGAGTCAAAAATGCGGACCAAAAGCCTAACTGGGAAAAGTCTTGGTGAAATTTTTTACATCGCGTGGGTGTTCCCTTCCTTCTGCCAAATCGTCACGTAATAAGGTCAAAACATCAGTTCGTATTTCTGCACGTTGGATAAAATAGTAAGTTAACCCTTTGTTTTCTGGATTTGCTTTCTCATCAAGTTCTTAATAAGCTCAGATGGTCAAGAAAAAATACTCCTGGTTGACTAATAAACTCAACCAAGTGGTGGTCCTAAATTGGTAACTAGTAGCAAAGAAGTGCTCTTTTGTTTGTGTAAAGTTTTTTTCTGGTGTACGGTGGTTTAGTTTTAAGGAAGTGTTCTTGTACTTCCTAGTGACTTATTTTTGGGGTCGCACTCTTGTATTAGTGCGTATGTATTATTATTATCGCGTATGTGATTTTTTTAAGTACGATTAATTTACCCCCAACTCAAACTTTACTGGAGCAAAATTTTCAGGCTCTTGATAATGCACCAATAACTACACAAGCTTGCGTCCGTGGATTGGAAAATATGTGTCATCAGTTGACTGATGTAAGTTGTAACCTTGATCGGACGGTAAAGGAGCAGCACGAAGTTTTAGAATACACAGGAAAGGAGCTTTGATACATTTGTCATGAACAAGAAACTTGTTTTGAAAATAATAGGATGCTTGTTTATTGGCTAAAAGATCCTTCGTCCGTACCAAAATTCAAGTGGTCATTTTGTCCATTGTTACACTTTTAAGCAGGAATGCCAATGGGCATTGGTAAAGGGATTCGAGAGTTAAGGCATTATTCAAGACACCAGTAAAAAAATAAAAACTTTTAAGGTCAGACAAATAGCAGGATTTCAAATAAGCAATTATTTTATGAAGAAATATGTCTAACACATATAAGTTCCATCTAAAAATAACGTTGCCATCTCAACTAATTTTCTACAAATTTTAAACATGAAGTCCAAAAATTTAACGGGAATATTGGGGTTAAAAAGTGCTACTAGTTAATCCATTTAAGTATTGTTTCTCTGAACCTCAGACGTTACGTAGCTAGACTAGTTGGATCATGCAACAGTTATTAAAAGGTCAAAGCTTATACAGATTCAAGTAATCTCGAAACACAACCAATTATTCCCAACGATCCTAATGATCTCCTTTCAATCGATTTTTATGGATCCTTACTAGTGTGTCAGGGAAAGGAGCATTCGTTACACGTTGGCTACTGTCGATGTTTTTTCCAAATTTATCGTGTTGTACCTAATCACGTTGGTTACGACGGCCATCATGTTAAACCAACTTATAAATCATTACATTTTTAATTATGGCAAACCAAGACGAGTTTAAAGTTATCCAGAAACGCCATTTGTGTCAAGAAAATAAGAATTGGGACTTACGGAACTTAGGATTAGGCCAATTCTTTTCCTTATTTACCACCTCCAAAGGAATACCACAAAACAGGTCATCAAAGAGCTTCGTCGTTTCTTTAAGACTTTTATCATCAGTAAACACAGTGGATGGGTGAAATATGTTCTAATAGTTTAAAATGTTATGAACTAAACATACCACGAGATTAAAGAATAAACTCTCGTAAGAAACCATTCAAATAAAATACTGACTTATTTTTGGAAGAAGTATCAGAATCAACAGAAGAACGTCGAGGTTTTAAACGATCAAAAACGTATCCTTACTATAGATAAGATTGCAAAAAAAGGCTGGCTTGAGCAGATAAATTAAATTAAAGTCACAGTCTTCAAACTTATAATTTGAATAGTCTTGTTCTGGCCAAAGCATCTTATTTTTCTGTCATAGATACAGCAACAACAGATAAATTTTTATGTCCGTATAAAGGTCCGGTTGTTATCACTAGGATTATAAACAATGACACTTATGTAAGCTTACAGATTCAGGTACTCAAAAGATAAAAAGTATTTACCGTGGTACTAAGTAGCAACGGTTTGTCAAGCAAAATGAAGTGCAACCAAAGGAAACGCTGAGGACTCTACAAAGAGCTTAAAAGAATGCAAATGCAGATCACACGTACCCAGGAGAGACTCCTCAAGGTCCAGGACAGGTTGCTATCAACCAGCCTACTCAACAATCCAGTGGATCCAGACCATAACAAGACAATGATGTTTTTTTGATCAAATTTGAGGAGCCGTGGAATGAGATCATTAAAACATTCATTCAATGTATAAATATTCCTTAAAGTGAGAGCTTCTTTAGGCATGCCTCGGCCACGGACCAAAACAGTAAAAACGTACGTACGTATAAATTTACATATACTGCAACTCGGTGGTGCTTAAGACTCATCGTTCGCTTTCAGATTCCTCTAATATATAGTCAGCAAGTACTGTTATATATGTTGCTATTGCCATGTCACAACGAGTAACTGTGTACACGTATACGTGCATGTATGTACGTATGTGTAACTATTGTGTACAGATTCACAAAATCATCAATGCAAATGGAACAATAAAAATGTGCATGTATAATGAGTGTGTGCGTGTATGTGTACTTTTCTACTTCTACTATATGAGTGTATATGTGTGCACCTGCGCGCATGTGTGTTAATACTATTATTTCAATAAAGTAAATAACCAAAAAATTTTTGCATGTACGGCAGATCGATCCCGACAGCCAGTATTGGTTAAACGGATTTTTATAACATAATTTAACCTCCAAATATTAAAAAATACGCTATATATTTCAAAAAAGGCAAGATAGAGCAAGAACAACAAGTTTAATGGGTTTCCTAAGAAGAATCGAAGAATCGTGACACTCAAAAAGAGAGGCAACGATTTATATAAAAACATAACCTCAACTTTTTTCATGTTTTAGATGTACCTTTATAAAATGAAGGGATAAAACTATAGGGTGAATTATGTTACATTTAGTACAGAATAACAATAACGCAAAAAAAATTCTTCATGGTCATGCGTGCACGTAACCTCCAAATATTAAAAAATACACAATATATTTAAAATAAAGCAAAGATAAAGCAACAAAAACGAGTTATACTAGTTTTTTAAAAAAAGTAGTAGCATTTAGATGCCCAAAGAATGAGGCGTTAAAGTATGTACGAACATATCCTAAATTTTTTAAGTTTTCGACGTACCTTCATGTAATAAAAGAGGAAAATTATAAAAATAATTGGATCACATTAGGTACTGAATAGTAATAGTGCTAATATAATTATTGACTGTGATTCGTCTACATAACCTTCAAGTATTAAAAAATACGCCAAATCTATAGAGAAAAGCAGGATAAAGCAAAAATAATAATCTTCACAAAAAATAAATTTATTGCGAGAATAATTTTGTTTTGTATTTTTAGGGAATTTCTCCAGAATTTGCACCAGGTTTAATAATACTTACCTAATAAACATAAAAAATAAATTTTTATTAATCAGCTTCTTATGACTAAATAGTTTTTCCTGGCAAGTATATATTAGCCTTTAAATAATAATAATTTGACGAGCATTATTAAATATTTTGCGTTATTGTTTAATTCTTCTCCTGCTGGAAATGTGTGATTTAAATTGTACGATGTTACAATACTGTAATACAAGCTTCTTAAACCTCTGCTTTATTTTTCGACAATTTTATCTTTATACTTTCTTAGCAATTTCAATTTTGCGCATCTCGTATTAGCACTAATAATGCTACTGTATCTTTTCTTTAGTTTTAATAAAAATTTTTCTACAGTTCTGACTTATGTTAGTCCTAACATAAACTTCGTTACTTTACCTTTAAGTTCAGTTGATATGCTTAAATTGGAAATCGTTGGTATGTAGAGCCATGTGGTCTTGGCCACTGTTCTAGCCATCTGCTCAAACGAGGCTTATTTTATAAAATTACCATCAAACATTTACAAATTACTTGCAAAGCAATTCAGCAGAGATATGTGAAAGAGAGGGAGAGAGAGAGAGAGAGAGAGAGAGAGAGAGAGAGAAAGTGTGGCTGGCGTGTTTAAGTGAACTTTTTGGCATGATATGAGGGTGGTGTTAAATTATCTATAACACCAAAGTATTTTAAATAAAGTGGACAATGTTGAGTTTACTATATTTTTGCTATACATGAGTGTTCAATAGAATTTAGTTTTATCATTCAGTTGAAAACTCGTATAGTTGGGCTTAAAAATTCTTTATAACCGCAGCTGATGGTAGTAAGGACATTTATTATGTAGTTGTAGACTATGAAGTGCAGGCGAGCTAATAGAATCTGCCTCATAATTTGAAAAAATCCTCCGTCCACTTTTTTGACAGAATAACGACCTTGAAAAATCAGAAGTAGTTAAAAATACTTTTGATAAGCAAATTTCTACAAAACCAACATTAAAAAAGTTAAGAAGGTCCGTAGAACAGACATTTTGCGACTCTCCATGCAAAAAAATGTTTTGTCTATGAAACAAAAAAAAAATAAAATAGCGCTTGAAAAGGCAAAAAAACTAAGTTTTTAGAATTGAAAGTCAGTCAATAACTTTTGCCACGAAAAAACGTCATTGAAAATGGCTATTTTTAGATACTAAATTTCAGAGCTTCTAATTGTTCTAGATACTTTTTTTAAGATCTAAATTGTAGGTATTTGCAATACTTAGTTTAAATTAACGTTGAGTTTTAAAATTGCTTAAGTTGTGCCACACTTTGCAAAAATTAAAAAAAAAATCGTTTTTTGGTAATAGCAAAAGAATCGCCAAAAATAATATAATTTCAACTTTTTAAATTAATATTTATTCTACAGATGTTTCTCTATGATACAGTTAGCATTGTAAACACTCATGATGTGAGTAAGCTCCAGAAAAATGCTTTCCAAAATAGTGCAATTTTAAAACTTCAGGATCTAAGGCAAGTCAGTGAAGGAGCAGAAATGCATGAAGGGAATAGCAATTTTGGCGCACTGGCTAGACTCAGGCGGGCGATCGTTAAAAAAGGATTTTACATCAGAAGAGTGGTTTCTCCCTCTATATGTCCTCGTTTCTTCACCGGCTCGATATGGTGCCTATAGCCAGCACATTTTAATATTTTGTAACGTGTTTTTTTAGGAAATTATTGACTTTAGAGGTATGGAAAATAATAATTATGTCTAAGACAAGCATGTGCAGAATATGCATTACTTTTAGAAATTAAGTTGAGATTATTTTTGATGTTTTTACTGCCTTTTTTACTAAATAAATTTTTTCACACTATTATAAATTGTGGCACAACTTAAAGAAATTTTTTAACAAAGTTTTTATCTAAGCTGGGTATTACAAATAATGACGGCTTTCAATTCCTTCGTGGAAAAAGACGTAGATCAATAGGGATGCTTAAAATATTTTTTGTCTTTTCAAGCGCTATTTTATTCTATTTTTGTTGTTGGCACAAAAACTTTTCACGCATCAAAATCGTAAAAAATCAGTTTTTTGGACCTTTTTGACGTTTTTTTTACATGAATTCTCTAAAAATTTGCTTGTTAAGAAAATACCTTCTTTGTTTTTTTTATTCTCAGAATTGTCTTATCAAAAAACAAGACACAAGGTTTTTTAACAAGTCAATTCGTTTGCCTGCACTAATGTAGCAAAAAAGTCAAACACACTAGTAATATAACGACTTCTTATTCTTAACTTAAGCATTATATCCTGATGTGATTATCTTAAAACAATCCAGAGATATGATAAGGCCTACAGAACTCATTGATTCACCAAAGGAAACAAGGAGCCAACAATTATGAGATCAGAAATATTACACCTAATGAATCGTCATAAGATTGTGAGATAGGTCTTTTATTACAAAACTGGGAGAACTACATAGGAACTAATGAGTCAATTACAAATGAACTAACTGTTTTGGAATAAAATAGCATTTGAAATGAGCATCTTAAGTTACTAGAAATTTCAAAAATTCCAAGATCAATAGCGTTTCTACATTTCAGTTATTTTATCGAAGAAAGGCTTAAATGGAGTGGTGCTGATTACAGATTACTTGATGACAAAATTAAGTTCCAAAAAATATATTTGTTGTGGATCAATCAAACTAACATTTTGAAGTAAAATGTGTAAAAGATTTTTTTTCATGTATATGTAGTAAAATTAGAAAAATGTGTTTAAATGTAAATGACGAGCGATGTCACGTTCAGAAGATGGTATTGATTTTAAGTAAAAGACGTTTAGTCTTGCCACAAACTTCAATGACTTAGAGTTACATTTTGTTTAGCAGCAATAAATATTCTTTAAATTAAATAATTTTATACAAATGTTTTTTTTTTTGCTCGAAGCTGATTTTGTCAGCTATATTTTAGTGCTGAAACCCAGGAATTGTAGTTATATCGGGAGTTCGTGCAAGAGAGAGCATGAAAAGAAGAGGGCGAGCGGCTCCAAAGAACACTTCAGTGGCACAGCGCAGCGGCAATGATAGCAGTGACTGCAGCGGTGACCGTGACAGCAGAAGCGGCAGCATCGTTGGCGCAGGGGACGAGCCGCCACCACCAACTCCCACACGATCTTGTGCGCCATACCATGTTCCTGTCTCCTCATCGCCCTAACCCTGCTACACGGTAGTGCGTTTGCGCTTGCCATCTCCTCGTCATCCTAAACCCTGTTACACAGCAGTGCGTTCACGCACGCTGTCTCCTTGTCGTCTTGGTCCTGTTAATTAGTAGGTCGTGCACACTACGTTAATATATGTCTTTCTAGGCAAGATACAACCAAACTGTAAATTAAAAGTTATTAGCCTATTAGCATTGAGCCTAAGTTAGATTTGCTTTTACACATGACAGTCTCGTCATTTGTGTCACAAGATGGTGGATGCAATATCGCTGACTACGATAGACTTATTATATGTCAAAAGTGGCCAACATTACCTCAAAATTAATGTAAACAAAACAATCATCTTTAGTTTTGATAAGTAGCAGTCAGGAATTTTCTATTTTCCTCCCGCAAATTGTATAACAAAATTTAATCGTACAATTAAATGTGTATTGTAATAGTTACAAAGGAAACCTAACTTTAAATGGTCGCGAATTTTTAAATTTATTTTTCAATTCATAAAAATATACAAAAACAAATCTTGAAATCGATTATGACCAAGGCTAGTGATGAAATAGTATAAAATAGTTTGAAGTAGATAATAATACTGATATAACACTGTAAAAATAGTTCTATGGTAAGATTTTATTTTCTTCAACTTATAATAGTTCAATAATTGTACGGTGAATATGGTATGTATCACGTTACTATAACCTGCACACTACCTATTGGACAGCTGGCTTTCACCATGTGAACGTTATACAATATTTTTCATGTTGGCCCGTCAAAATTTTAAAGTTATAGCAGAACATTACCTAAATTTCGTATACCTTTGAGAAATACAGCATTTTCTCTATAATTTTTTATTAAAGTACGATGTAAAACGTGCTTGTATGTATAGAACCAGGTTTTGTACTCTAAGTATTTGTAAAATGAGCACTTAGCGTAATGATAAGTGTACAAGCGATAGATGATGCATTAGTTGTGTAATAATAAAATTATAAAAATTAAAATACATTTTAAATTTCAATGGGGCAATTTTTTAATAATAGTTTGTTACATGATGCAACAGAACTCTATATGTTACATAATAGATACAATCGTCGTTGAAACATGATTAGTAAAAACCACACATTAATAATTATACATTTACTGTCTTTTTTATGTTAATTTCAGTAATTTCTTTGCAGCTGCATCGATTTCAAGTTTTATTTTATTCTGGTCATCATCACGTTAAAATCGGATTATGTATATTTGATGTGTAGATGAAAGTAAGGTATCAATCATGTAAAAATCAAATAAACATCATGTGAATATCATACAAATGGTAACTATCCAATCATTGTTGGCAGATGAATATACGACGAGGCATACACTACATTTTTACCACAATTATTAAACTATTATAAGTTGAAGAAAGTAAAATCTCACAATAAGAGAGTTTTCTTTGTAACTCTTACAATATACAATAAATTGTACGGCTCAGTTTTGTTATACAACTTACGGGAAAAGAATAAAAAGTTTCTAACTGTTACTCATCTAAACTGAAGAAAATCGTTTTTATTACATTTATTTTGAGGTAATGTCAGCCACTGATGACATACAGTAAGTCTGTAGTGGTCTGCGATATTGCATCTGCCATTTTAAATTCTTAAATTGTTACCATGGATTCGTAATCAGGGACCCCAATAACCCCCGAGTATGAATGTTTGTCGAGATTTGGGTATTTAATAATATGTTGGTTCCCCATATTGGATCCACCATCTTGAATTCGCAAATCATGATCCCAGTTTCGTAATCAGCGACCTCAAATAAATCTGAGTAGGGATTTTTGTCTAAATTTAAGCACTTGATCAGATTTTGGTCCACCATATTGTATCCACCATCTTGAATTCAATTATTATGATAATGCGTTTGTTATGAAATACCTGAGAGTATAATATTAAATCATTATTGCCCACTTTTACTTCGTAAAATGAGACTTATCCATTAAAATATAAACAATCATTGTTGTCCTCTTTAGGTCAGAAAAACACATCTACTTACGTTTAAAAAGAAGAACAATAACATTTAAGTCTTTTGGATGATAAACAATGTGTAAACAAAAAATGTATGTATGTAACAACGAAGAACGGCTCTAAAACGAAGAAAGCAATTAATAAATGTTATTGTTTGGTAAATCACATTTCATGTTTTGTATTAATTTTGAATCCTTTATTGAGTATTGTATTTAAATTAAACAAAGATATTAAAATAGATATTTCGTAAGTTAAAAAAATACTTTAATATTTTAGAAGCTTTTGTACTGCATGTGATGGGTTCAGAAAAATTACTGATGATATACATGCCTATATGTCATGTCATATAAGTCATGCCTATATTAATCTGGCAAGCTGGTGATAAAGTTTTATTTCCTTTAATGAAAAAATATATAAATATCGCTAATAAATAAATTAGGCTATAGCACTTTTTTAAAAAAGATTTAAATATACTCAGTGGTGAGACATACTTAAAAAAAAGTTGTAAGAAAACTAGTAGTTAAATAGAAAAAAATAGTTAAATAAAAAATGACGAATCTTAAGGTAAATGTATCGTTAGTTCAGAGCATCAATCTCGTGCTGGTAGGCTTAACAACGACGGAAGTGTCAGTTATGAAATCCTTTTAATAAGTGACTAATATTTGGATGGTTGGAGTTTTTAATTGAAAATGTCTAATAAAAACTGATAAAATTTTTTTTGTCTGTTTCTATTCAGATTTTGCACTAGGAAAACCACATAAAAAAAAATAACGTTTGAAAGCTAATTTTTTTCATATCTATTTTTTTACTAGCATAAGATTGAACATAAGTAAATTGACAAATTTATTATAGTCGTACTATCCGGATGGCAACACTTAATCAGAGGGGTTCAAGTATTTTACATGGAATTTTAAAAAAAAGAAGAAAAAACTTTTTATTACAATTCCACGTAAAACACATAAACCCCCCTGTTTTGGTATTGCTATCCATATGGTAGTACTGACTTTGTCAATTTACTTATGTTTAATCTTGTGCTGGTTAAAAAAAATATGTATGAGAAAAATTAACTTTTAAACGTTATTGTTTTTTATAAGATTTACCTAGTGCAAAAACTGAGTATAAACAGACAAAAAAAATTTCATCAGTTTTTATTACACATTTTCAATTGAGTTTAGATAATCAACTAATAAGTTCAACCAAAAATAATAACGTTACAGTAGCTCGCAAAAATAATAAGAAGAAAATACCAAAAGACCTTATCTACTATTTATCTCTGCTAGGTTCACCAAAAAAAGAATCCAATCGCTTTTTGGTAAGAACACAAGATATACAGCTATTCTGCCTAGCCCTTTAATATTCTAAAGCTATAGTCACATTAGCTGCTTCAGAGAGTCAATGCTCTTATGCAGCTTTAATTTTAACAGAAAAAAGTTTAAACCGACTCCTTAGCAGTTCACTACGATACTCTATTAATGTACTTTATTAATACAATACTGGCATTTAGTATTAATTTAATTAAACGTTACTTTTAATAAATAATACTTTTTTGAACAAAGCTGTGTGTGCTTTAATACTATAAATGAAACTTAGAAATAAATAATGTTCTTCTTGCTAAAAAAAGTATTAAAATTTTTTATAGCATGTAAATGGAAAAAAATGTAATTTTTTAATTTTATTTATACTAGTCTTCATTTTGCATTAGACATCGAATTTATTTTGCGTGGAATCAGGTGTTAAACTACATGGGTATTAATATATGTAATTTCCATTATTGTATGTGTAAGACATGAAAAATATTTATATTTAAAAAGTTTATAAATATCGATAGTCAATATCAACAATTTTACAAATATCACCCACCAGGGCTCTTAAAAGGGACAGATTATCTGGCACGACTTTAGAGAATTTTGAAAATGAGCCTTAATCCAGATTAAAAAATAAACTATTCAAGGTGCTTAGTATTTATTTTTCATCTAAGTTGACAATTCTATAAGAATAAAATAATTACTTAATCGTACAATAAACAAATTAAATACAATAATAAAAAGCGTACCTTATATTTATAGTTAGATACATAACAATTTTTAAGTAATTTTATGATAGTGATAATGCTTAGCGAAGCGATCATGGCCAGTGAGAAAACCAGTTGTTTTCAAATGTGAACTTAGAATAATAGAAATAACTCTAGAAGAAGAAAGCAAAGATCTACAGTGTATAACTGTATTTTAAAGTTTGATTTTAAAATTATTAAAGAGGCAAAATATCTAAGGTTACAAAAATAGTCTAGCTGTTCTCAAGTGTTAAGGTAACGATAACAACTTAAGTTCCGTTAGCTTTTTGAAAAATGAGGAGTATTTAAAAAAAATGAATGATGGCAAAATTCGTTTGTTGGTAAAAAAGTATTGGTTATGAATAAACCAACTGATTTTTAATACTATATATGGATATATATGGACTACACTTATAAACTAATAAACAGTTGTAATAATAGATATGATAAATTAAAATATTAATAATAGTTACTGCTTATTTATCAAATGTGCCCTTAGCAGAGTAGGCTCTAGCAATAAACATCCCACCTGATTTTTTGTATAGAAGAGCAATGAAACATATTCTCAAGGGAGCAAGCATGAGTGATTTAAAATCCAACAGTTTTTCAAGCATTGCTTATTCATACTACATCCTCCCAGTTGCTCAAGCATCAGCAATTGGAAGACCGACTGCTTTCTTGTATTATTAATTAATAAATTATTTTTTAGGCAAGCAAAGTTAAGTAAACAGTAATCCAAACGCTTTTCTTTAATTATTAGCTAAGAAGACTTGGGAGTATGTTATTTTTAAGAAACGCCTGACAAGTCATGATATTTTTTGTTGATCATCTTCCTCTTGTGCTAAGGTAACGATAAAAACGTTTTTTTTTTTAATCTAACACATTTATAATGTACCATAATTTTTAATTAAAAAATTACTTAACCATTTTTTCTTATAAAAGACCGTGTTAAACTGACAATATTACATAATTTTTTTCTCGAAAATTTCCCTGGTGAAAAGTCTGAAAAAATTTATGTGCACTCCTGATTTGCTTAAACATAGCAAACATTTTTTTGGTAACATTCTACATTTGAAACTTTTCTCCCAAACCTCCTAAATACAGTATGCTCTTAGACAGGCCATCTTCTGCACTTAGAAACCCAAGTTATTTTAGTGTAGTTAAATAACAAAAAGTAGTGTCAGTGGAGCAAGCGTCAGTGATGAGTAACCTAACTATATCTAACTGTTAGTTTTTTGTTAGTTTTTTTTTTTAGCAAACAAGCATGGGTGATAAGAAGCGCCATAATATTTTAATCGTATTAATTAATTAAATGTACTTAAAAGCAAGCAGGCATCAGTGTTTGATAATCTGACTGCATTTAAAATTATTATCGAATAAATTTTTTTCTCAGATTATCAAATATCGGTGATTAGAAACATAACTGCTTAAAAGTATTAAACCCTTAGGCAACGAAACACTAATGATGAGAATTCCAATGGTTTTTGAGTACGATTGATTGGTAAATTTTTTCTTATTCGGGCAAGCATTGGTTGTTAGGGGCCTAACTGTTTTTATCATTTTGAGTTATTAAATTTTTTATTAAGCGAGCAAGCATTACTGATTCGAACCCATTTTTTATAGGTATTATTTATTAATAAACTTTCTCCACAGCCAAGTAGGAATCAGTATACAGAACCAATTAATTAAATTATAACATTAAAAAAAACCGTTGGGTTATTAGTCAATGAGGCTTGCCCATCTAAGAAAAAAGTCAGTTACTAAAATATACTCAATAAAATCAGACTTTCTATCATGTTCAATAGTAATAATAAAAAGTAACAAAATAAATGTAAAAATACAAAATAAAAAGTTAGGAAATTTTCAAAAATTAAAGATAACAGTTAAATAATTGTAACAAGAGTTGTTTTTGTATTGTCAAGAAAAAAAAAATAAGTAAAAAAATATTTAATGAAACATAAAAAAGCTACTCTTCTGGAAGAAACTAATTGATAACTTTAAAAAAACTTACTTAACTAAAAATTTGCTCATTAAATAAATAATTCATTCTTAAATCACACTGAACTAACTAATTACTAATAAATAAGTATTAAAATTAAAAATTAGTTATGAAACGTATTATAAAAAAAAGTTATCGAGATTGCTCAAAGGAAAGTCGGGAGAAGCCTCGGTTTGTGAGCAGAAGATCACGGGCTCAATTCATGTGAAAAGACGTTGTTTTTATGATTTTTGTTTTCTAATGTTTTTTTTTTTTTTTTTTTTTTTTACAGAAAGAAAAAGCTCAATACTAAAAAACATAACGAATTAAAATTGAAAGTTTGGGCTGTATTGGTGTGGTGTTGAAGGATTAGTATGTGGCAGTATGTCAAGGGAGGTGAGGCCATGGGGGTGTAACATACAAAGTCCGTTTCCATTGTATATTTTGAAAGAATTGGAATTCAGATATCGATGATTAACTTCCACGTATAACGAGCGTCGAGCGTAACGAAAAGTAACTTCAGAATATAGTTGAGTTTCTAATTGTCAATGCTTGCTTGCCTAAGGACACATTTTATTTTATGAATACTAGAGAAGAAGTAAGGTATGTAATCACTGATGCTTGCTTGCCTAAGAAAAATATTTATTAATTAATTATACGAAAGTACCATTGGCTGTCTTTTCAAAAATGTCAGCTCGCAAAAGAAGGAGCTCAATTAATTAATATGAATTAAAAACAGAAGGTTTTGTTACTTAGAAACATTGGTTTCTTATCACAAATAGTTGCTTCCTTAAAATAATGAATATTATTGAGTAGTACCAAAAACAGTAGGGCTTCTTATCACCCGTACTTGCTTGCCTATGGGCACATGTTGTCAATGAACAATATTAAGGAACTGTTCAGTTCCTCAGCGCTGATGCTTTCTCACTAAAGGGTATATTTTATTACCCTACAATACAAAACCAGTGGATAGTGGGTGCTTGGGTACCCAAGTAAGAAGTTGTACTTCTATAAAACTATATGGCAGATAATTCAATTATAAATGTAAATTTACCTCCCATCAAACGATGTTGTGTACGAAAATGGTGCGATTCTCGTTGAAAAGTGTACACCTACGTTAGTGGAGCGTGGTCTCAATGAATATTTTAATATTTATTGAGCTTACAATTACAAACAATATATTATGACACAATACAATTAAAAACATATATAGACTGGCCAACACAAGACTGTGCGCTTTCATCGAATTTTCCAATGATTTCAGAACAATTTTTTACTGCCTACGCTGATTTCATCTGTAACGTCACGCTCACATCTATCACATATGATCTACCAATTATTTCTCGTCCATATTTAATACATAAAATATAAAAATATAATTGTACGTAGAAAATTGAGAAAAACCATTGTGTAGTATAGCTTCCAATAACCCTATTAAAGGAAGAATAGGGTAGTATTTCATGGCAGTGAATATCCTTTCAGGACGTTCACCACACATTGGTTTTTTTGATAGATACTATTTTAACTGAAAACGTGTATTAAAATAGCATAAAATATACCCACAAAAATCTTAGCTCGTTTGACTGTGCCATTATGTTATATATATAACGTTTAAAAAAATTGATATTTAACATGTAACCTTATAAAAATTAACGTTAATCGGCATTTATATGATTTGTAGGAATCTTCTTATGATTTGGGTACAAAAGATTACTTTTAGAAAAACCTATCAAATTTTCGAATAGACCCACAGATTAATTTTTAAATAAATTTAGGAAAAGAGGATAAGAAGTGTGTTAAAGCACGTATATAAGTACATCCACAAAAGAACAAGAATTGCTACCTTTACTCTACACATTAGCGTTCCTGTCATTTTTCTGAACTTTTCCCCACAAGCTATATGAAGAACGTCCTTAAATCAGAAAATTACTTTAATTACGAACTTAAAAATTGTAAGGGAATAAAACACAATAAGAACTCATTGTATTTATACAGTGCAAAAACTTTTTTTTTTAAGTTTTAAAAATTTTGATAAAATATGAAAAAAAGTGTAAGCAATTATATATTTATTTTTAAGGTAACAAATCGATGATAAGTGAATAAATCATTACTTTATAATATGACAGCTGCTCTGCTAATGTATCCTAATTTTAAAGTTTTTGAGAGATGTACCCAAAAAGTATATTTTATTAAATAAATTATTTAAATCTGCTATTCATTTGATGTATAATCAAACTAAATGAATGAATACACAGTAAATAAAAATTTACATTAAAAATAAGCAACAAACTGTACAACAAAATGAAGTGATCAAGTTTCTTATGTTGGGCACGGCCATAGTACAGTGGGTAAGAGCCTTGATCAGCGTGCAAAAGGTTAGAGGTTCAAAACATGCGAAGAATACTTTCCCAGGGTAATGTATAGAGGATACAGAGTGCTTGTATAAAAATTGCCGCCATCTATACATATGCACCTCTTAATACAATGATTAGGATGTATCAGCATTCGCTTGTTTACCTATTGATCGTATTACATTTCTAGTTTATCTACAAGCCTTAGAGTTATATACCTTATATAGCGACATTAGGTGAAAGACAGCTTTAAAAAATTAGGAATGAGAACTTATTTGAACTTATGGTACGAGTAAATGTATGGCTTCTCGGTAGCTCAAGTGGTATAGAAACTGTCTAGTGAACAGGAGGTTGTGTGTTCGATCTGAACCCGGGGAGGATATTTTTCTCATTCTTATTTATTTCTTAAAAAAATTTCTTGAAAAAGAAGTTATGTGGTTTAGTATCATGAATCTTTAGTATATTGGATTTTGAGAAAAGGGCATGTCTGGAGAATACAGAGTACCTGTATAAAAAAGCCGCCATCCAGTTCTTACCTTTTAGCATTAGAGTCATATGCCTTATATTATCAACGTAATTATTATTATTATTAATATTATTATTAGTATTATTGTTATAATTTTTGTATCAATCATAATTATTGCTCATCAGTTTAAAAGTGAAGTCGATATTATTTCTTTTTGAAATTAAAAACTAATTAGTTAATTTATTACTGATGCTTTTTTGCAAACAAATGATTGTTACTGTTATTCATTTTTTGAAAATATTTCAATTACTTATTAATAAGGCTCATGGAACATCAAGTTATTACATTTTAATGTTCAAGAGCCGCTAGATTATTGTAACTAATATAACTTGTTGTTATAATTAACATTACAACTGTCTTTTTTTAATTATTATTATTATTATTACTATTATTATTATTACTATTGTTGCGATTATTATTATTATTATTGTTATTATTATTATTATTATTATTTTTGTCACTATCATTATTACCGTTTATGAGTTAAGAAGTGCACTCAGTATTATTCCTTTTTGAAAATAAAAACCAGTTGGTTTATTTATCACCGATAATTTAATGCCAACGAAGAAATTTTAATATTATTCATTTATTAAAAACACTTTATTTATTTTTTAACAAAGCTTACGCAACTATGAGTTATTGTTATTTTAACATTCAAGAGCAGCCGGATTATTAATGTAACCTGAGCTCTTTTACCTCGTTAATAGTTCTAGTATTAAACTAGAGAATACAGTTCATACACTTATAATCAATGCTTTTCTGTCTTTAAATTATCTCTTTTATTTTAAATTTACATCATTAAATAGTTTGTTTATATATTTGCAAAGAATTATCACTATTATCTACTTACTTTTAAAAACAGTTGGCTTACTAATAACCGATTATTTTTACCTTCGTAATAATCATAATGATAAGAAAAATAGTAATATTATAATTAACACAATGATTATAATTATGATAAAAATAATACTAAAAAAAATAAAAATATTAAAAATAATAAGAATACCTAGAGTAGTTACAACTTTTTAAAGAAATTTTACACAATTAACGTATGAAGAATTCCTGCTTGCTTGAAAATTAATATAATTTTTGTTTATTTCTTTCATATAATTTGTTCATTTAATAACAATTATTTTTTGCTTTGAAATGGATATTATCGTTTTTAATATATTGGACCAGTTTATTTAATACTAACTAATACATGCTTGACCGTGTGTAGTTTTCGTTCGAGTTTAGACTAAAAAATATTTGGTTTGGTTACTAATCTTTGATTCTTAGACTATAACTTACTTTTGTTACTATTTAACATTTAAATAACCGTTTAACCAAGAGCAACATTGTATGTTTATTTTTTTTGTATTGCTATAAGATTCTTTTACTTCTTTCTATAAGATTGTGTCTATGAAATGCAACTAAATTTAATAATAGTTATTAATACTTAGTAACTTTTTACATTTATGCTTTTGACATGACGGCTGTATTAAACTTAGTATACAGTATTGAATTAGAGCATGGTGAGGAAAATATATCTGATTTTTTATGAGAATTATAAAAACTTTGTTCATAATTTTTTCTTAATAAAATTACAAAAGATTGACAAGATAATAAAACACGCTTTTGCTGCACCTTCATCCAGCGCAGTTATAGTTTTTAAGCTTTTTTGAGAGAAAAAATTACTTAAACTTGTTTTAAAGTAAACATAGTATTAAATACGGATTTTTTAATTGTGTTAAAATTATATTTCGTATGTCAAAACACGATCGTATACGTATGTGTATGCACAAGAGAGAGACAGCGAGCCTATTATGTCTTACATGCGCATTACAGCGATTACATTCCCGTGCCAAGGCTCAGTCTGAGCAGTACACGTAGCTGGGGCACACGTTTTGTGCTCTATATGTGTATATATATAGTTGTATAAAATACATTACTCTTCATCTTGTTCATTGCGCATTATCATTGTGTTCACCCGAAACATACCTCCGTATGTCCCTGGACTACCACTGCTAAACTAACAATTTCTTAAAGTTTTTTTTTTGTTTGATGAAGTGGGGAGGAAAAAATCTTCATAGACATCCCAGCTAAGCCAGTGGTAGTGTCGGATCCACCTAGTGTGTCTACTAACTAAAAACTAACCTCCTTACATGGGACAGGTCTGTGAGGACGACTTCCCTAGAAGACAAAAAGGCGTAAGAGAAGAAAAAAGAAGGAAAGTAACAAAGAATTTTGGAGGCCAGCTTGCTTTCAAAGGGATTAGAGGAGGGGCACTTACGCATCTGGGTGAAGCTTGAATCTTGGCTTGCGCCGGAGTTTAAAATATTGAAATGTAGCTTTATCCTTATTAAATAATTGTTCGAGCGTGGCATTTTAATTAGTATACATAGTAAGGCTTCCATAATCAATAAATTATTATTTTACCAGGTAAAACTGTTTTTAAATGACCAAAAAATAAAATGCTATATCAGCCTACTAAACACTGTAACTGAATCCTGAAAAGCAGGCACATTGAATAGTCTCATGTTACTGTAGTACTTATTACTGTTATGCACTTAAACTCATTAAATAAAAAGTTGTAATTCCATTAAATGTAAACAAATAAAGTAAATATCTTTTATTTTTTTCACTAGTTATTTTAAAATATTAAAGTTCAGATTATCTTTCTTAATATAACAACTTGACAAGAGTACATACACGAAGAATCAATTAAACACTATCCAAAGTCTCTAAAATCGTTTATTTACTTTAACGTATAACGTGCCTATAAGAATAAAACTTAAAAAAATATTAAACTTTGTCATTATAGATACCTAAAATTATAATCTACATAAAGCAACAGGCTTAATTGTTGGAAATAACATATTATGGAAAGTTTGTACTTTTTTTTATAAATTAAAATACCAAAATGATCAGCTCGTGATATTTGTTATTAACGTTACCCTAGTACTGCAGTCCAATAAGACCCGATAAAAAAACGGTGAGTTTGATTGCGCAACATGAAGACCCAATAAAAATTTTAATGTTTCCTATTTGCCACATATATAGCCAATTTATTTTATTCGAGCTTATAGTAAAAAGCCCATAATTTTTTTGCAAATAACAGTATCTAAGATCGTATTTTCAGAGCCAAATAAATAGTTTATTAGAGTTTATAGGAATACCATTGAATCTGATCGTATGAGGTAATCCTATAAAACATTTTATGTGTGTTTATAGTTATTTGTTAATAAAATTTTTATACGTTTTTATGAGTAAAAACCCTTAAAATTTTTACTGAAAAGAATTTTGTTAAGCCATTTGAAGATTTATCAGATAATTCTTATAATTTTTTTATTGTATTTTATAGTCAAATCGCAATTCGTAACCATGTTTGTGATATTATCAAACGTTTGCAAGTTTATATGACTGAATGGGAATTTACGGGTGCAAAAACCGATATTAAGCCAATAGCCTAAATAATGTATTAGAATTCATTTGTCTCTCCTGATTCATCAGTCTACATAAATTTCTTTTTTTTTCAATTATTTTTGATTTTTATGTGACGATTCCCATTAGTAATCTCATCTTTTTTTTTATGTGCGTTTACAGTTATTTGGTAACGAATATTTAAATAACTTTTTCTTATTAATAACCAATTAAATTTTTACTGAAAAGTATTGTCTTAAACCGTTAGCTTATGTATCTTCTATCAGATGTGTCAAATGTATCAGGTAATTTTTTTTTTTTTTTTTTTTTTTTTTATTGCAATTTAAAAGAAAAGTGCATTTTTCAACTATGCTCTTAAAGTTAACATATGTTCAAAATTCTACATATCTGAATTCGGTTATACGGGTGCAAATGCCGATGGCCGTAATCCATTGGAATTTATTTGTCTCTTTCGGTTTATCAGTGTACATTAATTTGTTTTGTTACAAATTGTGTTTAATTCTTAGGCATCGATCCCTTTATCCGAAACTTTGTTTTTCCTTAGGATACTAGTTAATTTCAATTACGCATGTATGCTGTAACAAGCTTTAATTCTCCTACACGTAATGTTTTCTAATGATTATCGTTTGAGAGTTTGCTAAATAATAAAAATTTACGTAAACTAATATGTTATGTTCGTTATTCATTTTTGCAGCCTTACATCATACATAAAAAGCTTACAGCTGACAAAAAAACATTTAAAAAATGTGTTGGGACTCATCTGTAAAACCATCATGTAACTTACGGTTTCAATACGATGAATAAATTCTGTATAAACTTATCGTATACAGCCAGTACATTATTTTTGGTAAATAGTTAACGTGTTATTTGCAAAGTGGAATTTAGTATAAGTTCGATTTTATAGGAATTAGTCAACTCTTATTTCTATATAACTATTCAGAAATATTTTCACTCATAATTATATTACCTAATTACCTTCATCAGTTATTTGTGTTTTTATTAGAGAATCACCATTTTATAGCATATATAGTTAATTAATCTCATAAGGTAATTGTTGCAAACTATATGTTACTAATCTAATTAATATTATATGCACTTTTTATAATCTGTACGTTGGAATATTCGTCTGTTATTTCTTGTACAGTTAGCGCTTATAGCAAATGAAATTTTATTGATACTTATCCGGTTTTGGCAATAAAACTTACACATAAATGTGCACAAATCGCAAAATTATAGACAGACCCATGTCAGTCATTATTGAATGCAGTACTTTTAAAACAAATTATTTTTTATGATCGATTTTACGTTTAGTTTAACGTACCGTCTTCTTTAGTGGATAATTTTTTTCTAACATCGAATCTTATACAGTTTTCAATACAATAGTATACTACTCAATACGAGTCAATAGAAATAATCACATAAATAGCTGTTAAGTAAAATAAGTTCCAACAGATTGTAAACAATTGCTCACAGAAATCGTGTTTTTTTATGAATTCCAATAAACTTTATCGGCCAAAAGAAGAACTATAAGGTAAATCTACAAATGACGATAAGAATCCATAAGAAACTGATCATGTAGTAGTACAAATGCTGTTAAAAATCATAATAGAAAACAAATACACTAATTGAGTAGTACCAAATAACTACAATTGAAATTGGGCAGAGATTCTCAATGAGAACCAATAATATCAATGCTTTAAATCGCTGTTATATATAGTAAAAATCAATATTTCAACAAAAGTATCGTGCCATGTTCAGATTTTCCTTGATAATTCCAAAACAAAGATAAATTTTAACGCAGAGGTCTTAGATTTAAGATACACCTGCAAAGTTCAATAAAAATCAGTTATGCAGTAATCTCCACAACCATTCATTTACTAAACAGTTTGTAGGATACTGTATAGTTCAGGCTTATTTAACTCTCGATAAATTCTGATATATTTCCCATAAACTCCAATAAAAGTCGCTTGTTATGTATACAGTTACATTTCTTATTTATTAAATATTTGTATATCATCATAAAATCACATTGATTAATTGTAAGGTGTTTCCCGTAAACGCCAATAAATTATTAATTCACTTCTTGATAGTTTTTTAAAATAAAAGTACTGTCCTACAAAGATTGTTAACTTAAATAAGCGTAAAAACCAATAAAAACATGATCTAAATGACGTAACCAAATCCTAATATAACGAATAAAGGTGAATATAATTATTACTGGGCTTCTCCAGTAGACTATTATAAAAGTAATAATTCAGTTTCCTGTCTTTTTTTTCCAGTCGAATAAAATCCAATACAATCTATTAGTATTTAATAAATGCTGATGTGTTTCCCATAAACTCCTATAAAAGTCACTTGTTAAGTATAGAGCTGAATTTCTTGTTTATTAAATATTTGTATATCATCATAAAAATACATTGATTAATTGTAAGGTATTTTCCATAAAAACAAATAAATCTTTGATTTGCTATGGATTTTATATAAAATTAAGGGTGCAAACACACATCACAGTCTTATGAAATTTTTTTTTTATTGGTTTTTATTGGACTGCACTACTAGGGTTTCATTATTGTTATTCATACAAGCATTTTACTCATCTGATTTTATATGTTCATACACTTTATTCTAGGCTATCATTCATTGTCTGTATATTTTAATAAACATATTCTTCCAAGTAAGAAACTCATAATTATGCACACATATACATGCATAATCATCTGTTAACTTTAATAAGACTTGAGAATGAGTTAATAAACTAATCATTCTAGAGTTCATGATCATTTAAGGTATCTTCTATAGTTTTTATCAGAACAGTTCACTCTAAAATGGCCAAGTAGAATGTTATACTAAAATATCTTAACAATAATTGCTTAAAATACGACAGAATAGTTATTTTTATCACCTCAGGGTTTTTGAGAGACTGGTGTGCCCTCGGTAGAAAAAATAGGATTTTCCACATAAGCGCCATCGCTCAAGGGCTACCTTAGGTTCCTCTGGCCCTGCTTCACAGGTCCCTCGGGCCGCAAAATAGGCCCAGAGACAATGGCACGTATCCAACAAAAAATACTATTTCTTACCATGGGTATAAAGTGCAACTACCGCTTGGCGCTCTTGGGCTACACTTTGCGCCCTTGTAATCACTTTGGGCCAACGGGCAGAAAAATTTTTTGCCGCTCGAGCCCAAAATACTCTTCTGCCCCAGGGCTCAAAGTTATTTACAGAGCGCTAAGTGTGTCTACGGGCACAAAATTGCATTTTGTGCTCTTGATAAGAAAAAGATTATACGCGACTCGAGCACCAACATTAAACAATCGCACCCTTCGGGTGCTTATGTTCGTACTTTGTGCCCTAGTGACGTAACGTACCTTTATTCTTATGCATATGTCTATTTGGATTAAATATGAATTTCAAGCTCTATGAATTATTTGTTTTTTAATTTGGATTTGGCTCATTTTCAAAATCCTTCAGTCACACTAGACCATCTTTTGTCTTTGTCTTTGTGATTGACCTTGTGTCATTTAGTATGACAACGGTTAGTCATATTAAATCTGTTTTTTTGCATTTTTCAAATATGTATACTCGAGAACTAACAACCTGAGGCACCGTAGATTACTACCTACTGCTCTAACGGCCCGATACACATTACACCACAGATCTAGGCACAGTTTCTCTTACTTTCAGATAGAACGGTAGCATACTGACGAGGAGCTCCACAGCGTTTGGGATATATGAAAAGAACCATAGAGGTATTCGTGAAAAAGTGTCTGAGTGGGTCTTAAATCCAATCTCTTCAGGCAAAATGCAAGTACTCCACTACTTAAGGCACTAGTAGCTATTTCTCTAGATCATCTGTCAATTTTCAGAGCACTGTTGCTTACCTCTATTTTTGGTTCAGCCTGAGCACTAGAAAAAAGAAAGAGCAGAGAAGTCCTGTTTATGGATATACTCATTGTTTACGTACATGAAAGACTTTTTTGTAGTGATTCTGACGCTCTCTACTTCCCCTTTTCTTTCAACTGCATATACATTCAGACTACCTATGGTTCTCTTTCTCTCCCTCTCTTTCTCTCCATCTGTCTTCCCGACTTAATAACACTTAACATAAAGAATACTTGTAAATAATTAGTTGTTATTGAAACTTATAGTTTTCTCATAGAATTATATAATGTTGTCTAGTTGCTTAACAATTGCCTCTACCTGTAACTTTTACTTAGGTGGAAAGTATAACATAGAATAAAAGTTTTGTGTAGCAGTTGCACTTAATTTATTGCTTTTATCTGAATGTTAAGTCAAATTGCGCTTACATAAATCTTTCTTGATCTCCTGTCTTTGATATTCACTATATCTGTATGTCCTTTCTTTTAATGTACATTTTTGCGTTTTTTATAAAGCTTCAATTTGAAATACAGTAAAGTACTAGTTCTTTGGTTATATTTGCATTTTTTTTTTAAATTATTCATCTGGGTATCCATCAGTAAAAATTTAATGTCTTTATTCTGAGAAATTGTTTTCTTTTTGCCTTGCTTATTTAAGCTTTCACTTTTCCGTCAAGTGATTTAATCCTGACACGCTTGTGAAATGTAAAAAAACAACATAAAAATAATATCCTAGTTATTGATTCTACTTAAAATCTTCACTCTTGCTTTCCGCTGACAGACAATCGTTAACTAATTTTCCACCCACTTCATTTCTTTATGTAATAATGATAACTTGTAATGCCTACGCATTTAAGCTTATTCATACACCTAAATCTATTAACATAAGCAGTTTAAGCGTATTTTATCTTACAGACTCCTTAATATCTGTTTTTTTGTTTTAATTTATGTAAGCAAAGTCATACGCTACTACTTTAGCTTGAATATGTGTTAAAAGTATTGAGACTATAAGACCATAATTCATATTACATTCTACCCCCTGCCTACCAGCTCCATAGGCCCTGCAAAGTTATAGTATGAGTTCTCTAGTTTTCGTCTACCGTACAATACTATCGGCTATAGTAAAATACATATAAGAAACTAACGTCAAAAAAATACTAGAATGGAGCTGTACACTAGGTTTTCATAATAGATTTATGTACTGTTTGGAAAAGATTGTATGATACACTTAAGCCAAAGAAATAAAGAAAGTTTTCTACTGTCCATGATTTGTTACGGAAATGCCTTTCATATCAAATAGACAGTAGACAAATGAAAACTGACTTGCTCTTTTCCTAAAGTAGGTGCAAATGATATTCAAGTATACACATATCGTGCACTATTGATATATTGTACTATACTGCCTGTCAATAAACTCTTGTATACTATTGTCCCAACTATAATTTTTTTAAAAAAAGCACCGTTTTTACAAATAAAAACGTCCTCTATTATATTAAGGATAAAGAACATTAGGTTTCTCATGACCTTAGCTGAGAGTCAGTTGATAAAGTTTCAGTACAGGATTATGTATGCTCACTGCAACTAGATTCCTTTCGTATAATGTATCTGTAGAGTATGAAAACCAAAAATGTAAAATAAGTTTAAGTGTTTAGTTGAAAAATATGAATAAGAAGTATGCAACCTAGTAGACTATGGCACTGACAAATATGAGACAAACAATAAAATGTAGCAAGTATCGCAAATATCTTAAAACAGTAAAACTAGTTTTGCTCAAATCTCCCTTACTTTTTATTGAAGTAACAAAACAATATTTTAGGGAGCAAGGTAGTCGGTGAATCGTTTGGAGCTACCTCAAAAAATAATAACTCATCAAGTATTTGTATTTCCTAGCTTAAAACAGCAACACTTCGCTAACCATTTGTCTCAGTTTCATCAGGCTAAAAGAGATGTCAATATGGTTACATACGCACAATGATACAATGAACAATATAATTTACAATATGCCAAAATCACCTCAAGTATGCAAGAGTTCGCACGTGTTACAACTTACTTGCCACTAACGATAAACTAAATTACATGATAAGACTTCGCAGCGCTTATATAGCTGGCACGACAAAGAAAGCTAAGGACGTTAAAACTTTTGTAATAACGGAAGGTACGATTTATTATATGATTAATTATAGTACGTCTTCCTTTTTATTAATGTTATTACTGTCTGACTTTACATAGGGCATTTTAGATTTAATTTGGTTATTTAAGTTAGCTTATTCGTCAAGTATTTTATTATCATTTCAGTCAAACTCATCGTTGCATAAAATTGGATGTGCATAAACGACAGAGTCAAGTTATTTGTTCTTTCTGTGTTAATTTACGCGTATTTGAGTTGCTCAGCTTATCTCACCGATATAAGATGCTGGACAGTTTTTGCAGTAAAATTTGTAAACATCGTTAGTCCTTTTGAGGTTGTCTGTTTCGTCTTTTTTTAAACTCATGATGCCATTCAGTTTATTATGTATCAAAGGGTACGTGAAAATGCTGTGAGGTTTGAATGTGTTAGATACTTTATTGAAATTCCAAACAGTAAGTGGTACGCCAACTTTGCATGTGGGATAGACACTCGGAGTGGTTTTAATATTGTTGTTGTGTTTTAAACTTTTTGATCTAATTTTCATGTTTTAGTGAATAAGTTGTGAAGAATAATTGTAACTCATTAAAATATTTTTCACCTTCATAATATTCACACTGGAACATCTCTTGCTACCAAGTAAAATGGCTTCATCTATTACATGAAATAGGATATAACTTTGATGACTAATTCGATGAACTGAAAAATAAATTTAAGTACGTCCTGAAAAAGTAGGTTTTTAAACCAGTCTGAAGTAAAATGTTTTGAATTTAGGATTATAGTCAAATTCAAGAAATTGAGTTCATAGTCAATCTTGATTTTATGTGTAGACTGTAGGTAAGGATAATATGAGTTTACAATGTTCAATATTTAATAAATATGGTCTTTTTAAATAAGACGTATAATGTCATCGACGTAACAGAAATAAGCGACTGGGCTAATTTTATGATTATTGCTGAAATTAGAAAGACAGACATTTTCCAGGTAATGATAATCACAAGATCAGCTAAGAATAGTGAAATTAAAAGACTTATTGGTGTGCTAATTCGTTAGAAAAATGTACTGTGAAACATAAAATAGGTGTTATAAATTGGAAATTTTGGGAATGGCCAAATTTCTTTAATAGGGACACGGCATTTATTCGTTTTACTTAATGTGCACCGGTCGATGCTTTTTAATACTAAGTCTAAAGAGGTATAAGTAAGCAGGGAGCTGACGTCTGAAGCAATAAATATATGATTTGAGAAAGGTTGTATACTTTTTAACTTTTTTCTTTATTCCAAACTGCTATTCAAGTGTGATTTTGGTACGTTGACTAAATCTTTAAGATCGATGTAAATCGTTTTTGTCAAAAAATATGTAGGATCGTTAACTAAAGATACGACAACACGAAAAGGGGCATCGACTTTGTGTATCATTAGCAGACCGTATATTTAACTAGAGCAGTATCTGTGTGAGACAAAGTTTGGAATGGTAAGTTCTGGTGAGAAAACCGTTGATAAATAGCTTTTGTAAAATATACGAGATTGCTCTTTGTAGATACATCAAGTGATACTTTTTATTATTAAAGATCATATCGACCAAATAATAATTATTTCTCATTTATATCTTCTTAACCCACAGTTTACACATAAAATCGAGATTGTCTATAAACTTGTTAAATGTATATTTGGCGCTAGTAACTGAATTCTAACGCATGCGCAATAGCAAGAAGACGAGATGCCGTGACGCTGCACTTCAGCGTCTAATACCTGTAGTTTACTCTCTCTCGGGAGGTCAGTCAGTCTGTCGATAAGCACTCCCTGCTTTTCGTATTTTCCTTTTGATTTGATCTTGCTTTATTTTAGTTCAGCTTACGATTTTATCCTTGATTGTAAAGACTAAAAATAGCATACACTGAAGATAGTGAGAATAAACGTGTCCGTGTTTTATAATAAAAACGACAGTGTTGTACATTTTATTGCCCGATTACATTCCCATTTATCCATACTGCTAACAAGTTATGAGCATTAAAAAGTGTAGTGTGGTTGTGTATTCAAGATCTCCGCTAGCCACCATTTTTTTCTCTGTGATCGAGCCCATCTCGCGTTTACTCGCATTCTTTTTGCCCTCCACGCTTTCTTGCGCCCCTTTTCTTACAGGCCAACGACGAGGTGGCGTAGAGATTGACACAGGCACTAGTGACACCGAGCGGATCGGGGAGGTGACAGCTGGCAGGGTGAGATAGATTGTAAAAAATTTACAGAAGAAGGAAAGTAAGTAACTGATAATGATACTTATGATGTCTTTGTCGGTCGTTATGTTGACATAATGTGTTTTACTTTTCGATGGTTTGAAACCAAAATTGTATAAGAGTGGTAATAATATATGTTATGGATATAATAAATATGACAGTAGAAAGGATTTGTGCAACGTTTTATAAAGCTAGTACTCTGTAATTATTAAAGGTCAAGAGTCGGCACGTGTTTTTTCTCGCGTGAGGCGGGCTTGCATTGGGGTACGAGGATTTTCATTAAGCTGCTACAGCTATAACTACCGCTGAGAAGGACACCTCAAAGAGAAGAGAAAGATTTTCAGGAGGCTTGGTAGCTGATGGCACGGACAGAGCAGCCATCTTAGACAGACTTGTTTACTTTTCCAAGTCCCCGTACGGTGTGGCCTCGATCATCCCCGTGGATTTTCACGCTCAGACTAAAGGTAAATGCTGACGCAAACCAAAATGCAGAAATTTAAAATTTCTAATTTTGGTGTAATGTGCGTAAGCACATTGTAATAACAGGCATACGATTTTGCTTGATCGCATTAGAATTATGCTGCTATTGTGTATAACTATAGACATGTTACGTTTACATGGTTAAGTCATCTGATGTATCTCGTCCCATGAGTAGTGCGCATGCATTGAGTTCGTGTGTGCGTGCTTGCTTATGTTTCCCGGTGACTCAAATGGGTTTAAAATGGTCACTGGGAATAATATATATAACTTGAAATGAGTTATTATAGGAGACAAAAGTGACGATTACGATACAGGAGATCAGTTTAACTTAATGAAAAAACGTGGAGGTATGATTTACACTATTCCTTAACACAAGCAGCACATTTCAGTTAAAGGTTCTTTAGATAGATTAAAGATAGGAGATTTAAATATAATAAGTCACGTGCAAACAAAATTTAAAATAGACATGAACAAAGGAAACATTTAACGAGATAGAAAATTAAAGATTAGAGAGATAAAAAAATGAATTTAATTGATACGTCATTTAAAGATAAGAATAAAAATTTGAGAGATAGAAGAATGAATTTGATTAATACCTCATCTAAAGATAAGAATAAAGATTTGAGCGATAGAAAAAAAAATTTAATTGATACCTCATCTAAAGACAAGAATAAAGATTTAAGAGATAGAGAAATAAATTCGATTGATACCTCATCTAAAGATAAGAATAAAGATTTGAGAGATAGAAGAATGATTTGATTAATACCTCATGTAAAGATAAAAAAAAAGATTTGAGAGATAGAAAAATAAATTTAATTAATACCTTATCTAGAGAAAAGAATAAAGATTTGAGCAATAGAAAAATAAATTTGATTGATACCTCATCTAAAGACAAGAATAAAGATTTAAGAGATAGAGAAATAAATTTGATTGATACCTCATCTTAAGATTAAAATAAAGATTTGAGAGATAGAAAAATAAATTTGATTGATACGTCATCTAAAGACAAAAATAAAGATTTAAGAAATAGAGAAGTAAATTTAATTGATTTCTCATCTAAAGACAAGAATGAAGATTTGAGAGATAGAAAAATGAATTTGATTAATACCTCATCTAAAGAAGAGAATAAAGATTTAAGAGATAGAAAAATAAATTTGATTCATACCTTATCAAAATAGCAAATTAATGATACAAATATAAAAAGATAGTTTTGATGATACCTCAACTAAAAATAGCAAAGATTTGAAAATAGAAAGATAGACTCGATTTATACAAGATTATTTTAACAGGAAAGCAAATTAAAGCTTTGAAAAATAAAAAAATAGACCTTATTAATACAAGATCATTTTATAAAGGAAACGAATTTAAGCTTTGCAAAATAGAAGTTAGATTTAATTATTACAAGATTATTCTAACAAGATAGCACATTAAATATTTCAAGAAAAAAAAAAGATAGATTTGATTTTGATTAATAAAGTTAAATAAGTGATAGAAAATATTTGAAATTGAAAAAAAAAAATAAATAAATAAATAAAAAGATTTGATTAATATATAAACTATAGATAGCATGTTAGAGGACCTGAACGATAGAAGAGATAATTTAAAGGAACAGATACATAATTTGCATAAGAAAATGGCAGGCAGAAATAATGATTTGAAGATTAAATTGACTAAAGGAGCCAGAAAACTACAAGAAAGATATTTAGGGGATTCAAAAGTTGATTGAAGATAAAGAGCAGATTAAAGTACCAGATGTGAAAATTGCAGATTCTAATACACTGCTTAAAAGCGAGAATGGCTTGTCCTATAAATATTTAAGTCAAGTATAAGGAAGGTTAAAGTACTATAGAACTGCTTGGATCTAATGCATCGAGTATTATGTTTGTTGTTGGACCCGAAACTTTGCTCTCTATGCGCACGGAGAGAACTAAAAATCTATGAAAGAAAATTGGTTAAATGCGCGAATAAAAAATTTCTCCGTGAACTTGAGAGCGAAGGGAGAAAGGTGGGTTTCGGGTAGTAATAACAAAAACAAAATGGTCCTAGGTAGAGTGATATACACCAATATGCTCACTGGAAACTTGATGTCGCTTCGACAGCTTGTTAATAGATGCATATGTATCTATTTAGATAACCTTAAGATAGATATATTTGACCCACGCTTTAACGAGACGTTAATTTCCGATGCCTACAGAGTCTTTATTAGATAGTGGAACAAGTGCAAAATGGTCAGAGTACAAGCAACAACAAGAAGCGTGAAGAAATTATAGATTGTTTAATGATAGAATGTGTCTCTGCGGCAATGGCTGAGAAGCTTCAGGAAGTCAGTACCAATTACTATAGTAAGAGCTGACCCAATATCTCAAACAATGGATCTGAAAACGATTGTTTAGATACCGCTCAACAAAATGAGTTTGAGAAAACCATTAAAGATAAAAAACCTAATGATAGTAAAGAACTAATAATCGGTAAGATTTCAGAGGCTCAAAGTCCCTTTATATAAAGGTACAAAATACTTAAAGGAAATAGCAGAGCCATGCTCTGAAATGCAAGATTTGGGCATTTATTGTTGGAATATATTAAGAAGTGCAAAGAAAGTTTTGGAACAATAAAGATCTGAATAAGTCTGTGTTCGATCACTTCATTGCATTATGCAAGGTGTGTCATATTGCTAAAATTTAAAGATTGCTTCTGAACACTAAAAGAGAGAGGGCATCGAAACAATTTATTCTGAAAGTTAAAAATTCATGATAGTATACACAGATGACAACTTAATATTGACGATGGCATACCCTGTGAAAGTGAAAAGTAAAGCAAGAAATTGTATGGACAAATTTGCGACCAGCGCACGAAATCTACTGGACTTCAATGCAGAGATGTGCTATTACAGAACTGACCATGGCACAGAGTTTGCAGAAAGTCAAACAGTGGAAATTCTCTAGAGATTGGGAGCTCAGTCTCAACTGGTCTGTTCAGACAATCTTTAATACAATGGCGTTTCAGAACAAATTAATCGCACATTGCAGGACAAAGTGTGAACCTACGTACATGACTCAAGGTTTAGGGAGAACATGTTGGATCTAACCTTAGGTACTGCAGTATATACATATAATCGCACACCACACCTGTCCAACAAAATAACAGCTTCCTTAGAAAATTTTACCCCTAATTTAAAGATAGAAGTAAATTAAATAAGATTTGGTCGTGTGACCTTTATTAATATACAAAGAAACACTAGAACTAAATACAGCCCTCAAGGCATACGAGTAGTACTGGTTGGCTATACTACCACCGGCTACATTTTTCTAAGACCAGAGGATGCAAATTTTATGAGGTTCTGGGTGTAAGATTTTATAAAAGACTTGTATTTAAAAATGTCTGGGAAAATGATAAAATAGCAAACTGAAATAATCATAAGACATACATTAAATAAGATGAATGGTTTATCAAGTTTAGTAAAGATAGTCTTGAAGTATTATTAGAAACGGAGGGACAACAAGGAGTCAAAATGAAATGAGGACAACCGAGAAAGAATAAAGAGCTTGTTCAAGAAAACTTCAAAGCAATCTCTAAAAAATTGAAATCGTTGCATAAAATCAAGTATGGAAAATTGTAGATGGACTAACTATAAATGTTAAAGGAAGCAAGCCAAACATCATAGATTCCAGACGAGTCCTAAAAAAGAAGATAAACGAAAATGCGAACCATGACATTTAAAGTGGAATATCTGTGTTGGCTCTTGTGAGATCGGTAATATCAACTTTTAATAAATTTAACTTAAAGGATTGTCTGCTGGATGTCAAGACAGCATTCATGAATGTTTTAATCAAGAAAGAAATAAATATAGTGTTTCCTAAAAGTCTGCTTGACAATGATTAACTTTAGAAAAATAAAGTAATATAGAAAATATGTAATCTAGAAAAAGCCTTTTATAGACTTAAGATCAGATTAAAGAAATAGAACGAGTGTTTTCGTGTGGTGCTGCACTGAAACTAGTATCACAAACGCACACCAGTGAAACTTGCCTTCACGCATGGAAAGAAAAAGTTAGCCTTTCAATCTTGATTCCATATAAAGATGATATCATGATAGCAAGAAATTGGTAAGTAAACTAAAAGAAATGAAGATGGGTCTGGGGTCCAACTTTGAAATATTAGATCTTGACGAGGTTAGCACTTTCCTAGTTATCACAGTAAAAAGAGATAGAAAACATATCTCAATTTCACTTAGGCAAACACCATACTTCAAGAAAGTTCTGGAAAGGTTTGGATTTACCAACTCAAAACCACAAAGAACACCAATAGTGACAAATCAAGTCCTGAATCGGCAAAGAAAAGACATACAAGAATCGGAAGAAACTGGAGAACTGAACAAAACTGAAACTGAAGAAAATGTACTTCACAGAAAAGCAGTTGATAGCCTGCTGTATCTGGCTAACACAGTCAGACCAGACATCTCTCACTTTGTGAATGTATTAAGCAGACACCAAATCTGCCCAACTGATGACTAGAGAATGGTAAAACAAGTCTTTTGATATCTAACACACCAGAACTCTGGAATTACCCTACAGAGGCCGGAAAATTAAGCTGGAAATCATTTTAGATGCGAGTTTGGCAGACTGCAAAGGCTCAATTACGACAGGTGGATACCTCATAAGATTGTATTGCAATACAGTTGTTTGGAAGACGAGAAAACAGAGTTACGTTGCAATCTCAACCTGCGAGGCAGAATATGTGACGATGTGTGATGCAAGGCAGGAGCTGATAGGATTGGAACACTCAATCAGCCTAATACTGTCATACATTCTGTTGCCTGCAGACCTTTGGTGTGCCAACAAAGCCGTTGGAGCAAGTGCTAATATAGATGTTGGCAAAAGACTGAGACACATGACCGAGATCAATGCTCACTACGTTAAGGAATGTGTATCCAGAGGAAAAATAATCTTTAAATGGATTCCATTCAAGGAACAACTAGCAGACATTTTTACAAGACCCCAGCCATTTAAACTACATGAAAGACAAACGAAAGAAATTTTACATGTTAATCAGTGTTAATTGCATGATAATCAAACTTGAACTTGAGATAGTAAAATTAATAAATTGATAATAGATAAATGATGATAGTAGACATGCCGATCAATGTATCTCTCTGTGAATGTTTTAGCTCGTCACAACCAAGCCCAATGAGTGATCAAGAAGCCGACCTGTTCCACATCTTCAGCTGATTACTTATTTATCCAAATATGATTACTCAGTGTTAATAATTCAAGATGTCTTTCCTTTTTTCATTTTATATTGTTACGTTAAATTTTGATACGAACAGGAGGAAGTGTTAGATGTATATTTGGCGCTCGTAACTGAATTCTAACGAATGCGCTATAGCAAGAAGACGAGATGCCATGACGCTGCACTTCAGCGTCTAATACCTATAGTTTACTCTCTTTCGCGCGGTCAGTCAGTCTGTCGATACGCACTTCCTGCTTTTTGTATTTTCCTTTTGATTTTCTCTTGCTTTATTTCAGTTTAGCTTTTGATTGCATCCTGGATTGTAAAGACTAAAGATAGCTTACACTGAAGATAATGAAAATAAACGTGTCCGTGTTTTATGATAAAATTGACAGTGTTGTGCATTTTATTGCCTTATTACGTACCCACTCATCGATTCTGCTAACAAAACTTAATTTCTTAAATTTTACTATAATCCTAAATTTAAAAAATTTCACTTTTGACTAATTTAAAAAACCTACTTCTTTAGGACAAGTTTTCATTCATTTTTTAGACCATCTAATTACTTATGAAAGAAATATTGTATTACGTTTGATAGATAGAGCCATTTTACTTGGTAACAAGAGGTGTCCCAGTGTACAAGATATAAGGGTTGAAAATCTCTTAATATGAATTAATTATCCTTAAAAACATATTTACAAAAACATCAAGGTTAGATTTAAAAGGTCAAAACACACGAACAATAGTAAAACCACTCCCAGTATCTATCCCAGATGCAAAACTCGCATACTATATTAGCCTTAAGCACCATTCCGAAATCGCACCCTCACTGGGCACTTTGAGAACGATTGGTCGTGATTAGAAAAGGTAATTATTAAGAAATCGAGCTTCTAGCTTTATTTACCAGGTGGCCAACCTTTAAACGTCACTTTTCTACAAGAATATACAAATCAATTCATTGTACTGTCCTTTTCTAATCACGTTCAATTGCTCTCAAAGTGCACGGTGGGCGCGCGACTTTGGAATTGGGCTCAAAGCAAATGCTGGTTGTTATTTCAATAAAATATTTAACATTAACAAAAAAGAAGACGTACTATACTTAATTATATAATAAATCATACCTTCTGTTATTACAAAAGTTTTAATGTCCCGAGCTACCTTTGTTATGCCAGCTATATCAGCACCGCGATATAACGTAGTTTATCGTTTGATCAGTGACCAGTAAATCGCAACTCTCGTAAGCTTTTGCACATCTGACGAGTTTGTAGCATGTTGTTTATTATATACTACATTGTATCGTCATGCGTACGTAACTGTATTAAAATCTCTTGTAGCCTGATGAGGTCCATACAAATAGTCTGCAAAATGTTGCTATATTAAACTGACAAATACAAATTCTGCAGGTGTAACTATTTCTTGAACCTCAAACTTAACGAATCACTGACAACCTTACTTCTCAATTTATTGGAGGGCACTGATACAGCTCACACAAAACAATATTCTGTTAGTGCAGGCTTAGTTATGTTATGAGAAATATCTCTTCGCTGGACGTTATCTCAGATTTGATATTTCGTATATTCTTTATTACGTGAATTTTAGAGAATATTATTAGTAAAAAAGTGAGTCAAGTTGTGTTCTTTTTGATCTTGTATAAGTCGTCACTCACACATCTCATTGTTTTATTAGGCTTTTTAATTATGCACCAGAATGATTGATATAATGTGAAATCTGTGAATTGTTAGGAAGATAAAACAAGCTATAAGTCTAACTTAAACCATTTAAAAGTACTGGAATGCGATTTTTTTTGAAACGTTATATAAACAAAAGAATAATTATGCAATGATTTAATTCTTTTTTTTTTTTTTCAGGGAAAACTGCAAAGTGGACGCACCTTATGTCAAGACCTATGCAACGTTGGGTTACATATAAATGTTCTTACTTTGGTTGTAACAGAAAATTTATAAATTTACTATTTTTATTGTTAATTAAGTGACAAAACTCGAGTATCCGATGAATCTATCTCAAAAAATAAACTAAGAAAATGTTGATTTTCATTATTAAAAAAACTCAATTAAAATAATACTTTGTCAAATTTCGGTTAATAATGTATGACAGTATTTATTTAACTATGACACTTACTTCTTTAGTATGCACTAATAACGAAATAAGTTTCTTTTTAAATGTATATACACAAATATTAAAGTAAAATTTGTAGGGAAGAATTCAAAAAACTTTTTGTAGATATTAGAACGCGTATGTGAATCCTACGAAATATTACTGAGGGAAACTTCCGCTACATATGACAAACCTAAGGTATTAAAAAATGTATGATCCCTTAACATTTTTGCACATCTAAAACTGTAGTAGTATTTCTTATGTACTATTTAAATCATGATAGCAAAATGCATCAGCTTATTTTTTGTTATAATATAATAACTTTCAATCATAGTACGATAATTAACAAACTAAAATTACTTAAATGTATACTTACTCATACTGAGCTGCATTACAATTTTACGATTAATAACTGTCTTAGTACTAAAACCAAGATACAATACGCTTGAACTTTCTTGTTTAGAAGACCACTTTAATTATATATAGCAATAATTTTATCAAGGATTTTAATACACATTCATTTATCTCACTACTAAATTGTTGGCTGCAAGCAATAAAGCAATTTTGCAAAGTACGTTGACAAGAAGACTACTTGTTATAAGATTTTAAAAGAAAATTACTTTTCATACTGTTCAGCAAAAAGGTAACTTTCAAAATTACTCAGCAAAAAATTAGCTATCAAATTTAAAGGTAAAAAGTTAATTTTGATAAAAACTGTCTAAATCTTATATTTTTATCTGGTTATGCTGATGACAGTTTAAAATATTTGACCTTACCCTTGTTTAAAATATAACTTGTTACAATAAATGTTATTTTTTCGAAGTATAACTTATTTTTGTGTTCTTAAACATACCAAATGATGGTTCATTTTGGTACGCTTGCAGTATGTGCCTTTTGATTATACTACAGAAGATGAAGAAGGGTATGTTTTGGAGTTTTAAGAATAAATGTGATATCTAACTCGTAAGTATCGTAAAAACTTAAAATTTTCTTAAATTATGAATTTCAAAGCTTTTTATCTTACTTTTGTTTGCATAATTTTCACCAAATTAAATGTATAACAATACATAAAGGGTGGGTTATAGTACAACTGCACGTCTTCAGCATTATCAGTAATTGATTGTTATTGACAGTCTATCTATCTGAGTTAGTTTTATCTAAGATTTGCTACATGAATCCTTGTTCGTCTCATGTAACAACTTATTTATTGCGTAAGACGTGTTGAGTTCTTACCTGAAGATCAGAAAGTTACATAT
This sequence comes from Copidosoma floridanum, assembly GCF_036245765.1. NCBI lineage: Eukaryota > Metazoa > Arthropoda > Insecta > Hymenoptera > Encyrtidae > Copidosoma > Copidosoma floridanum. The sequence goes on from NW_028321911.1 coordinate 3,829,976, forward strand.
AAAGTGGCATATGATCTTTATAAAAAATGTAAGACTGTATATAAACATGATTGGAAGCAGTGCTGCAATGAAGAATTTTAACTAGCTAAGGAATAAAGAAGGTTTACAATATTAAGTAAGCAAAAGATTGAGTCCAAATTAATTTGTTGATTATCACACTGAAATTAACGAGTAATTTTAACACAGTTACGGAATGAAAATTACGTTGTTACGTTTTTATTAATTTATTTACGAATAAATTTATTCAATTATTCATAAGAACAAACATCATGCGTTAAGATTCACCGTATGACTTAACCCCTTTTTTACCAGAATTTTAGTCTTTCCAAGTGCAAGAATTGTTTTACTGTATTTATTTGTATAAGATACATTAAAATTAGGGTATTTTAAAATGTACAGAGAAAAGTTGATTTTAAAAGTTACTTTTTTGCAATAAAGTTTGATAAGTAAACTATTTGACAAACAATTGGGATACCAACCTTTTTGCTGAATAAAATGAAAAATAAGCGTTTTGCCTTATAATTTTAAAAGTAGCTTTCTTAACTATGTGCTTTAGAAAGTATATTCATTACAATTGGTCACCGAAATATTTTTATGAAATGTGGAGGTGAGCTTCGAAAAGTGACTCTAGAGTCCCAGAAATAACAAAAATAATCTTTAACTCTAGCTACTTTACTATTTTACAGAATAATCCAATAACCTTAAGGTCTCCAACCCTAACCTCATAACCCTGAAATCTTAAAAGTAACTATTGCGTCTTTAATCTTATTATACGGTGCATAATGCGTGCATAAAGCATGATGACTGACCATGGCATTAAACGTTTCATGGCTACTGTAAAAAGTGGTCACTTTTGTGAGCCCTGGTGTAAAATAACTTGTATAGCAAATATAAAGACTATTGAAAAAAATTATTAAAAGCTTTTTCTAGTTATTACAATCCTTAAGATAGTTTTCACTGAATAAATTGTATTAACAAAGTTGTAACATATTATAAATTTTTGCTTTAGAAATGTATCTGTAGTTAGCTTAATATTTGGTGAATAATGTTCTTTAATCATAGATATACTCAGACAAGATTCGATTTCGAGAACTACGTCAGTAATGAGCCCACTGACCAATTCTCTTGATCGACCTCTTACTTACATTTATTTAAACGATAGCATTGTTAAATGATAAAAATAAATAAACAAATCTTTTAATCTTCTTACAGTCTTGAATACAGTTATTATCGTAGCATTCATGTCACACTATAACTGTTTTATAAAATTGTGTGATAGAAGCGAAAAAGATTAACTGCATTATACAAAGTAGAAATAATGTTAAACCAGCTTATCACATAGGAAACATCAGTTAATGCTTTTACTTAGTTTTAAATATAGTTCATGTATCAATACCATCGTCTTACCTTCAAAAAATGTTTTTCTATGAAATTTTCACATGAGATTGTTACGCAAATCGCTTTAAAAATAATAAGCTTTAAATTAGGTTTTTCATTGTTTTAAGGGCAGTCCGGCAAAACCTAATGTTTTCTACTTTGTTCATGAGGTTAGCTAAATTTTAATCCTTAGAAACTCATTTTTTTGATTACTAGATAATTTATTAGAAAAATATGAGTTGACGTATGTTTTAGACGTTCGTAGCAATATTTCTGGCCTGGATTTGGCAAGTTTTATTAAAAACGAGATGAATTAGACGTAAAATTAGTTGACAAACTTATAACTCATTGTCTAATTTTTCATTTCCAAATAACAATAAATGTCACTTAAACTACTGTTTTAATATTCTTAAGAGAATCAAGAATTTTCGACAACTGTTTCTAAGTCAATACGTTGTATTAAAAAAAAAGTTTATTCTGAGTGTAACGCCACATCCTGCAAATATCTCCAATTAGTTTACGTGGAACGTATTGGTTTCCTACCCCACCAATCTTAAGCTAGATTCAACCTGCAGAAATTAGTTAGTAAGATGGCATGACTGTGCCATAGAGAAAATTTAGTCGTTAACGTATAACAGTATAATTGTACATACGAGTCACTTATATATAAAATGTACACAGGTTATAGGCACACAAGTTTAAATTGCACATGTAAGTATATTGTTATACGTAATTGACACCATTTTTTCCATAGCACAATCGCGCCCTTTGACGAATGGGCGTTATCTGATATACCCCTATAAGATTAGTTCAAAATTCATTTTAGTACAATTTATTATAGGTTGAGAAAAAAAAGGGACAAAATAGATTATGCGTTGTTTATTTGACGTCTGATTTTAAGTTTTTAATTTTCACAATTTTCAATTAATCTTGACCATCCCAGCTGCTAAGCATCTGATGATAATCAGCTAATTATTACTTGACATTTTAACATGATATTCATCTGATATTTACCCAATTTTCTTATGATCATTATTTTATCCTCAGTTGATTATCACCTGATATGTAATGAATAAAAATTAGCTGGTTATTAAATAAAAATCATCGAAATATCAAGTTAATGTCATGTAAGTATTAGGTATACTCCGTTTCATAAGCTGTAAGGAAAGCTGACTTGATATTCACATGATATTCACATAATATTTAGCTGATTTTCACCTGATAATCAGCTAATTATCACCAGTAACACATTAGGGAAAAAATCAGCTTGACATCTGGTAACTATCATAAGAAACTTGGGTGAATATTAGGTGAAAATCATGCCAAAATGTCAGGTAATTATCAGTTGATTATCATCTGACGCTTAGCAATGGGGAACTCTGGGCTAGAATAATTCTGTGGAATGCCTATAATGTGCGTCATCTTCTATTTTGCTTACTGATTTTTTCTGCACTGTCTTTAAGGCTGCAGTCACATAGAGCGCAATAGAGCGAGCAGGACAAAATTTTCCCCATAAGCGGCTGTGTTGAGTCTATTGTGCTGCAGGATAGCCCTATTGTGCGGCGCAATAGACTTAACACAGTCGCTTATGGGGACAATTATATCCTGCTCGCTCTATTGCGCTCCATGTGCAGCCTAAGTATCTCACATTTTGTTTAAGGAATTTTTATTTCAGGAGATTTATAAGCTACACTATCGTTAAATATAGCTGATGGGCAGTATAGTTTCATATTTGAGTCAAGCTGACAAATGTATAGGAGTAATAAGCATAGTTTTAACTTAATAGTTTATTACGTGTTATTTTATTGTTGTCTTCATTAGTATTTTAAGAAAGTCACAAAACAGAAAAAAAAATTTTAAACGATATAAGATAATACTGGCGTGAATGATGTATTTTTCTTACTACCTTATCCGAAAGTTTGAGATTGGGTAGCAGTTTATAAGGATAAAAGCCAATGTTGCTACCGTATCAACGTGATGTCTTTATCATGTAGAGGGGTTGGACGAGGAAACTTTTTGGTCCCTACTTTTTCTTGCTTGAGAGAGAGAGATAAAGAGCGAGAGCAAGCAGCAGTACAAAAGTGCTCAAGTATTAAGTACTTACATACGCTGCGTTTATGGATTTCTTTCCAGCTGTGAGAAAACTTCTACATAGAGCACGCGTCAAACTCGGGTATAGTTATAAATTTATCGTATAATATATGTAATCGCTTTCACTAATATGTAACATAGTTAATTTCTTACCTAAATCTCAAACTAGAAACAATGATTAAATGATTGTTGGAAAATTGTACAAGGATCAAACATGTGACTTTTTTAGTAACCGATACCCAGTAGTCAAAGGAATAATTTTATTAGCATGTAAATGTTTGAATGCTGTTAATAAAAAAAATATTTATCAAATAATGAGATTCAAATGATGCCACGGAGAACCTAATAAAATTTAAGGGATTTTTAATAAAATTTAGTTGTTCTAACCTATTTCTATTGCTTCTCGGGCCTCTTCACATCTGCTAACCAACAATCCTCGCTTTACTTAGTCCGTGAATATTAGCGGATGGAACAGGACCTTCACTTTTTCGATAAACATAACCTATTATCACTGGAGCTAATTGTTTTCTGATGCCTAATGAACCAATTTTTAGCCGAAGCAGTAAGAAAAAAAGTATACATTAAACGAGGCATCGCTTGATAATTCACTCTGGCAAGAACCTTCATCACTGGTGGAGCAGATCATCAAGTTTCGTTCCTTGTTATATAACATACTATTTTATGATTAAATTGCTTTGCCGTTGAAAGGTGGCCTATCCAGTGGTAGATTTATAAATTTTTTTTTTAAGCAGAGCTTTTTATGTAGGGTCCCCACTTGATGAGAATAGTCGTAAGCGTCACACTTTTTCTTGCCCCCTTAGTTCTTGTTTGTCCCCCCAACACTGCATGCAGCAGATACGTGCACTCTCTCTTCCTTTGTTTTAGCACTACCAAACGTCACAAAAATTTAAAAGTAAAACTAGACAAGAAACTCGAAAATAAAACAGTTGGAGAACAAATTTTTAAGAAACACATTAACTAGAAAAATGTTTAAAAATCCCGATCTGAGGTTCTCTACGTAAGCAACCTAGCTAGCATATATATATATATATATATATATATATATATATATCTAGTCGTTGTATATACCTATGTAGGTACGGCTTACAGAATAATTTTCCATAGAATTTGTAAAAATTTTCAAAATTTTAAGAAAACCGCTATCGATAAAACAAATTAAACAATCTATTATGCAATGGGTGAATAGTACTTTGATCATTTTAAAATATATCTACTTTAAAAATATCTTCATTATATTCTTTGTCTTTAGTAATTTTTAAAGTACAATTTAAGAAATTTTTTTCTTAATTAAATAGTTAATTTTCAGGTCAAAGCATCTTTAAAGTTCTGACGTCAATTTTTCATGTAAACTTAAACGTTTTACATAAATTGCATGTATTAGTATCTTATAAAAGTGAATTTATGTATATATCTTACTTAGGTTTAGAAAGCATAACGTTTTTAGCATTATTAAATTACTTTTAAAGGCTGCTACATAATTATAGGGAGGGAAAAATAATACAATACTATGAAACACAAATTTTCTTTTACATCGAAAACTTAAATTAAAAGTTGGTTTTGTAGGATTAGTAGTTTTTGCATAGAGTTCTTCAGCTATCTCTGCTATTCGTATAAGCAAACAAGTTATATACATTATTTTAATGTGCGTTACCTTAGTGTTGTATATGAGCGATTCTCTAAGAAGTACTTGAAAAATAAATAACAAGAAAAATAAAATCAATCAAATGTATCTTGGAAGCCAAAGGAATCAAGTACTTCGATCTTCTGCGTTAACAAAAATACTTATGCGTGGCTTGGCGTATATGTCATTATGAATGTATTGCGTATCGTCACTTAAGCAATAACAGTACTTGTTCCAAAAAAATGTGATTAAAAAATGGTATGTGTCTGGAACCACATTACTTGTTTTTAATTTTTACTCAAAGAACAGTTTCCGTAGTAAAGCGTTGAAACAAAGGACACTTTTACTTATGTTTTTAAAATATTGGTAGCAACGTATTGAACAATTTCGTGGTACTTCTTGACACACTTATATTTTAATAAAATATTTAAAGTTTATGTGAATAGTAACATAAAGAAAGTTAGTATCTTATAGTCCTTTCAGGCTACGGAATAGTTGCTCATTCTCAGTACACAAATCAGCTTTCATGGAACAAAATGATCTATGTATGATAACTGTAAAATACTTTTACTTATGCTACAAAAACACTTTACACTTCTTATTAAATTAATTATGTAATATAGACACTATTGATATCAAAGTAAATGGCTGAATATGTACGTTAAAGTCAGTTAGGATTAAATAGATCTATTAAGTAACGAAAATCCAACTTAGATATCACTGTAATAAAAAAGAATCTGGTACTCGAGTTTAAGTCCTGTAAAAACAGAAAGACTAAAACGTTGTTGCTCAGTAATAACATTGTAATAAGAAGTTACGAGATGTTTGAAATGTTATAGAAGTATACAAGATTTTATTATTGCCTTAAAGCATAATTAAAGGTTATAACCTCTGTACTACAGACCCAAAACTTCTCATAATGTTAAGAAACATAGCATGTTGATTCGGAGAAGGTTGAATACAGTAAAAGTGACTGTATTTTTAAATACTTTTAATAGAGGGTACAATGTAATCTAAAAATTAATTCAAATTACAAAGGCTAAAAACCAGCTAATAAAAAGAGATAAAACACTGCTTCTGCACCTGACAATAAAAGGGGGATTTATGCAGAAGTTCATTCGTTATACGGGGAGAACTATTAATTCAATATCAGCAAAATACTTTTAATTGTGCGTTTATTTAATCAGTCAACAACTAATACAAAATACCTCTACATGCTGGACACTTCACTACACTTCACATCGTCACTTGGATTGCATTGCAGTGACTCCCTTTAGAACTACGCGAGCCACCACCACACGTTAACTGCATTCTGTTTGTCCTGGACGAGAAGAGGCTTCTGCTTGTCCTTGTCTGGCTCTAACTGACCCACACTTACTCTTTGTCTACAATCTCACGTTACTCTACTTTAACAATTCTCTCTCTCTCACTGTCTATATCTGTCAGTAACCCAATAACCCTATAGCATGTAAGACAAAAAAGTTTAAACTAAAGCCTCACGCAAGGTGCGTTTCTTCGCGCGGCGTTTTCAAAAATAGCTTTCCACTGTTTATCGAGTGTGGTTCTTAGTTTATTAAATTAATTTACAGACATACTTTTGAAATCTTAAGAAATCTTTGAAAATTACAATCGTAATATCAACATAAAAATATAAGTACAAGGAAATTATGTAGAGTGCCTCATTGAATAAATTATGAACACAAAAAAAAGAATACCAAAATAAGAGAATGAAGAGGTACCAAAGGGTTGTACAAAGTTAAAGTGCTGAAATTATAATTTGATTGCACGTCATAAGTTGAAGTCACATTTTGCCTGGAGTTACAAGTTGATTGGTGATTTTAAAGACAGAGACGAAATAGAAGAAAATAAAGCTTAAGGTATGATAATATATACATTTTACCAACATAATATCTTCTCTTTCTTTTTTTCTATAAGCTAGTAAATAGTTAGATAGTCTGCTAGTCTCACGGTCCGTCAGAGAGTGTGAGACCCAAATCCACAAACATCCAGTGTTTACCGGATGATAAAGTGAAATAATTACAATTAATCATTAAACACGTGTGTTTAAATATTATTTCATAGTTTAACTAAATTTTGATCTGTAATAAAGTGTTATTTATTGATGCTCAATAGGAGCTGTGACTCCGTAATTGTAAGGTATTACGATGTTTTGGCTTAGATGGATCTTGAGTTCCACGCCATAAAAATAAAGTTATCTAATTTCATCTTATTTAATCTCTTTTTTACTATCTCCGCTACTTTCTCTCCTTCTCTAGCCTTACCTCCTGGTAAAACGTCAATGATTCTAAACCAGCTTGGTGATGTTCTGGTCTAAGTAAAAAAATTATGAGCTTCTTATTGTTTGTGATAAAATTTTCAATGGACGTATGTCTTCCTAAATATGAAATTATTTTATTACAAAACTGCAAAGGAAGTGTGAGATGTTGTATTATTTTTATCAATCTTTATGTGCTTGTAACTTTTTGAATCATCGATAAAAATCATCAGAATATTATGGTTATATACCTATTATAATTATCTTCAACCGTGCCCAAGATTTTTTTTTATTTAAAAATTGACAACATAACTTAAGGTAGTACAAGCGGTAAGCCAAAGACGCAATTATTATGAAAAACTTGACCTAAATAAAAACCGCTGCCACTCAAAGGATAAAAGATAAATAATTATCAAAAAGAATCAAGACTATTTTTTGGGGTGCTCTAGATTCCTTCAAACTTTAATCAAATAACACATCCAATGAAAGATGGAAAATTATTTTGAGAAATTATCTAATGGTGGTACTGTCACATTTTTGTATTTTATTCAAAAACAAAAACAATATTTCAAACATTAAGACAATTTTCTGTCCCTTATGAGTACAAAAAGCTATATGTAATAGGAAATATTTTTTACACTAAAAATTTCGATAATATACAATAAATGCATGTAAAGTTAAGTGTATAACATAATCTCTGACTCTTATAAAAGGGATGTAAAATGTAGTCAGAGTTTCATGTTTAGGTGCTTTTATACTCTGCACGTAGACAAATGACATAGTACATGTACGCAATACAGTCAAATTAGAATCGCAAGCAGTTCCTAGTTAGAAGCATGTTAACAGTATATGTGATCCAAATACTATCAACGAAAGAGGCCTGTCAAATACTTGATAATGCTATTGACGAAGGTTGTATACAAAAGAGTATAATAAGAATAGTAAATTATCACATTGTGTATTTTACTTACATATGTTTTAACGATTACTTATTATAAAAACATGGTAATTTTTCGCTTAAAAATGGCACACTAAAGCAGAGATATGTATTATTAATATTTAAAAAGTAGTTGTAGTTTAGAATAACTTTCCATATTTTTTGTAGAAACTTTTAAATTTTTTTTTCTATTTTTACTTTAAAAGAATATTTGGTACAGTCACAAAGAAAATTTATACGAAGACTGATATGGCAATGCCAATAAGTGGTACAGTATAGTGTTAATAATATTGTTGACAACTTTTCTGCAAGTATTCAATGTGTTTCTGTTATTCGTACATACGCTAAAAAGTAAAACATAGGTTTAATACTTCAAAAATATTACTGAAATAAAGCTTGTATACTAGTTGTACTGAACTCCTACTGTTATTAGGTAGTGAATTATAGACATTAAGGAAAAATCTTGTTTTTGATTTCTCGTTGGTTACGTTACTTGGTACTCTAATTTACAACATTTGTGCTTTTCCTTTCCTAAAAGAATGAGTGTCACATGACTGTCGACAAAATACGCAGTGATCTGATTGGTCGTGAAGGACAAAAGGTGATACATTTAACTGTACACATGAGATTAGTTTTAAGTAGGTTTTTATTGGCTTTTGTAATATACATATCACCATTTACCCATGTCAGTATAATAAAGATCAGGTCGGTAGAATTTTAAGTTATAATAACTATATATATATTTACTTATGTATATACATTATAAACGGCGCGAAGTTTAAATATTTTTCAGATTTAAAAGATTGCCATTGGTACCATACACTTAATTCAGTAATGAAATAAGACATACAACGTGAAATTTTTCTATTCACTCACATTTTTCTCTAAGTTGCGTTTATGTACGTGTCTAAAGCTTTCAGAGTTGAAATTGTCGGATTAAATATAAGGCTATGTATGCTATAAGGACTTATCAGCTTTTGTTCATTTAATGAGTTCATAAGGTTGTTCCTTTCTTTATCATATTTTATACATTTAAAAATGATATGGTCTGCTGCTTCAGGTTCCCTACCGCATTCACACATATCGCCATTTACAATCTTGTATTTTATTAAATTACTTTTTAGTATAGTGTGGTCACATCTTAATCTATTAACACATACTATTATTTTTCTTGATAATTTGAATTTACTGTACCATGGTTTGGCGTCACAAGTAGTATAATGATTTTAAAAATAAAATTTGCCTTTGGTTTTTGTTACATTGATCAGTTTTTTATTATCATTTTTTTTGCAAATTTTTTTATACTTGGGTAATCAATTTGAGTGAGAAATAAAGACATTATTTATTTTCTCATTAAGAGCTGCTTCTTTTGCAGCTTTATCTGCTTGTTCATTACCAGGTATCCCCACGTGTGCTGGAATCCAGAGTATTCTTACTTTGATGTCTCGTTATTTTATCGAATAGAGCTTTTGTCTGATTTGCACCACCAGGTGTGATTCGCGCCTCAACCCCCTTGTTTGAAGGAGAGCTTTAACTATACTCTGTGAGTCAGTGAAAATTCTTATTGTTTTTCTTTCTTGGTGGGTCTCGGGGTTGTTTAAAATCCTATCTAAGGTAGATGTCACTGCGAGACACTCCACTGTGAATATAGACGATATCTCTGGGAGTCTCATCGCTTTTACGAACACCTCATCCGTTCCTGACCATGTAGCATATCCCACTATACTTATCCCTGTTATGTTTATTTTGGAGCCGTCTGTGTATATGTCTATACAAGAGGCTTTGTCAGTATTAGAAACTTTCTCAACTATTAAAGAAGGACTGGCAGATTTTTGAATTGTAGTTCCCAAAGCTATATTAGAATCTACATAAGAAAAGAAGGACTCATAAGTCGTCAAGTATTTATGGTAGCTATTGACACAATAGTCTTATGATAATGCCCTCTCTAAACCAGACTAGGTCATAGCATCTAACTAGTAGTGATTTTTGCATGTTCATGCTATGTATCAGATGCTTGCTCAATTCAAATGTTTTTTTTATACTGTCAATAACAGGATTATTATTATACGATAAGTTTTTCAAAAAGTATTTGAACGCTAAGAACTCGAATCTGGTTGACAGGTACATGACTTTTGACTCGGCCAGTATTACATTTATGGGAGTTGTCATTTGAAATCCTAGAGCTAATCTAATGGAATTGTTTTAAATAATTTGCAGGATATTTAAGTGATTCTTTTTGCAGGGGGATATTAAAAAAGCCCCATACTCCACTCTCGATCTTATTATAGCCTTATAAAGCAAGAAGAGGATGCCTAGGTCGGCTCCCCACCAAACCCCTCTGAGGCTCCTGAGAACCATCATCGGAAAAGCACACTTGTATTTGACATTGTTTATGTGAGGAAGCCAGCTCAATTAATTACCCAGAGTCATGCCAAGAAATTATACTGTCTAATAGGGCTTCAACCGTATCCCATCTACTTTAATTATTATATTTTTTAGATTTCTCTGATTCCTGCTGAAAATGACAAAACTTGATTTATCGGGAGCTAATATGAGGTTCCTTTCTTTCAACAGTTGCCTTAGCTCTTTGACTATGCGAATATTTTCATTTACTGTATATATGACTGTATCATCAGCGAAAAGTATTACTCTGATATTATTTTTATTAGGTTTAGAAATAAAGCTAATGTAAATCAAGTACAGCATAGGGCTTGAGCTAGAACCCTGGGGCAGGCCCACCTCCGCACATGCCTCTATGTCGCTAGTTTTTAAATTGACTGGGATCAGTTTCCTTTTGTACATAAGATTTTTAAAAAATTGTAGATAATTATTTGATAATTCTAACTTCTCCAAATCTCTTAGTAGTATATCTGGTATTACGGAGTCGAAGGCCCTCTTGATTTCTAGAAACAGAGCGGTCAGTGTTCTTTTTTTTAAGGAACGCTTGATGAATATCATTAGTTATGATGGTTAAGTTATCTAGACACGATTTATTTTTTTTGAAGCCAAATTGGCACGCGGGGATTTTTTGGTTGCTCTTGAGGTGCCATGTGAGCCTAGAGCTTATCATTTTTTCCAAAAGTTTGAACAGGCATGATGCCATGGCTATCGGTCGTGCTTTACTACTGTTATTTTTAGGTATAAAAGCTATTAAAAAGCTCTCCCATTATTTTGGGAACTTTCCGAAAGTTGATAAATCATTATAAATGTCAAGTAGAGTGCGTTGATAAGGTTTCGAGATAAATTTTAGTATTTCGTACGTTATTTTATCCACACCTGGAGAGGTGTTCTTTTAAACGAGATCAGAGTTCTGCGAAAGATAGAGGGAGTTCGAAGAGGCTTAAGCCCCGGTTAGAATATAAGTTTTTATGATCAATTTTAAAGGTATTAAAGTTCTTTCGATTTTGGTTTGCATAGTTCTTTCAAACATTTTTGTGCGTCGTCTTGAAAACGCCCATTTCCGGTAGTTGCTTTTGGAGCATCTATTTTTTAACAATTTTAACAGTGAAGTGTGAGAGTTTATCGACTCGGCAAAAGATTTAAAGGACTCATTCTTTGTTTTCTTTAATAAAGCAGTAGTTTCTGCTGCCATCTTTTTATACCTAATGCATTTTTCAAGTGTGATTTCATACTCTAAAGACTTATACATAGCTTTTCTTTTTCTGACCACTCTGCTGCATTCTTCATTCCACCATTCTTTTTTCTTTTTTGAATTAAATAAATTGTTGCTAACATTTAGGGTTTCTTGATTTTTTTTTGTTTTGTAACTGTTGATAATTAATTTGTCTATGAGAGTTACGAAGTTTTGGTACCTGGTTAATGCATCTAAATTTATAAAAGTTAGTTAGTTTAGTTCGAACACGTTTTTTTCCAGGGCACCGGATAGTCTGTCCCAGTCAATATTTTGAACATTGTAACGGTGACTTACTTTATATGTTTTTTCTGGGTCTACTTTTAGTTCTATTGTTATGGGAAAATGGTCACTACCCCACGGGTCGTCCGAAACGGTCCAGTTCGATCCTATTGCTACGTTTGGGGATGCAAAGGCAATGTCGATATATGAGTATTTTATAATGCTCGGGTCGTTGTAATCTGGATAAAAATGAGTATAGTCAGAGTTGTTTAAGAGAAAAAATTTATTACTGTCTAAGACTTTCACCAAGGTCTCGCCGTTACAATAAGAATTCTCACTTCCCCAATAAGGGTGGTGACTATTAAAGTCTCCCAATAGTAAGAATTTGTCATGTTTGTTTATTTCCGATTTAATTGCTTTTAATTTCTCCTCAGTAAGGTTACTTCCCACAGGTGGTGACCAATAACATGCCACTATGCACAACTCACCCCTGGCAGTGCGAACGGTGATGAAACCGATTTCCAGACTTGTTAACTAAAGATTCCAGTCGCACACGTCGTACACCAGCTTATGCTTCGTAAATATCGCGATTCCTGCTCTTCTTTTGTCAGGTTCTCTGTCAAATTGAGCTGCGCTAAAATTTTCAATTTGAAAATTATATTTCGCCTTAAACCATGTTTCTATGATGATTACAACTTCGTATTCTTGTGCATATTCGTGTATATCGAGCTTATTACTCAGACTTCTAGTGTTCCATTGTAAAATCTTTAATTCATGATTATTATATACTGTTAAAATTTACTATAAAGTATAAAAAATGTAAAATGTAAAATACGAAATCTAAAATATAAAATATGTAACTTGACTAGGACTTGACTAGAATTTATTTGACGTTGTTTTAGTATCACTGGCTCTTTTCTCCCACGGTTCATCTTGTTGCGAGTTATCTTTATCACAAAGCTTTTTTTGTAGCCTGCTGGTTATTTCTCAGAGCCTGGATTGACTCGTATTAATCTTGAACGTTGAGTTTCTCGAAGATATATTTGCTGCCTCTTCTGTCTGACTGTTTTCGAATGATTCTTGAAGTTGCGCTCCCTGTTGTTGTGGGGTAAAGTATTTTTCTATGTGTTGTTGGCTCTGTTGACTGCTATAATTCATTTTTTGACTAAATGTTTCATCTGATAGAATATCAAACCTGTTATAATTTATTATTTTCCTTGGCTCCACTCTTGTGTTTTGTTGTGCGTTGCCGCTTGCTTTGTTGTTCTTCCTATTGGCGATTGTCTGATCGATTTGTGTAGCTTCGAGATTATGAGCCCTTAAGTAGGAAGAGCTTTTTTCTAGAAAGTGATTGGCATCTTTTATATCTTTCAGTAAAACTTCTACATGGAATTTATCTTTTTTCTTTATCATTATGAGCGAATGATATTTTCTAAAAACGACGTCTCCTACGGAGATAGGGCTTAGTTCTATGTTATCTCTGGTAGACTTACTTACCCAAACGCTATACGGAGAACGATGAGAGCTATCAAATTTAAAAGGTACGCTTTGAGCTTGCCTATCTGCACATTTACTCTCTTGGGGGTGATTGTAGACATCGTGCTTGTTTGTTTCATTTGTTGCGGCAACAAAGTCGGTTGGCTCGGGTACCTTTAAATTCAAATTTGAATTCCAATTTGGTTGTTGTAAGTTGCGCGTATCAAGCATAGGTGTATGCGCAGATACGGGTGAAACTTTTTCTTGAGCCTTATTTCGTCTTTTGTTCTTCGATTCGTTCAATGGATTATTATTGTTGCTGCTAATGTTAAGCGTGAGTGCTTCTTTAGGTAGATCTTCATGAGAACAAGAATATTCCTGATCGGAGAGCTTTCATTTGGAGCTTTGTAGATCAATATCCATCAACTCAGCCTCTTTAGAGACCTTTTTTTTTTGACCTTTGACAGGCCTTCATCCTCCATCATGACGGAGGATTTTTATTAAAACCACAATTTAACGTCTAAATACAGGCACCAAGAAACTTAGAAAAGTCACACAACCACTTAAAACTCAAAAACTCAAACGGAAAATTCCAGGCACTGTAGAATCGCACACGAGAGCACGTTAGTCACCTTCAAACTTTTGAGGGTGAATCGTACATATGAGATTGTATAGACAAGCGCTAGCTACATCTTGTGCCCTCAAAGACTAATCAAAGTCGTTTTATCACTTGGATTTATTTTTAAAACTTATATATTCTATTGAGATCAAATAATCATTAAAAATATGTTTGATAAAAAAAAATTTTGGTGGGTTGGCGTGCGGAGCGAGCAGGGGGCAAAGCCCACTAGTATTGAAAATATAAGTGCCACTGTTTACATGCCCAGTGAAAAAAAATTTGGTGTAACCTTAATCTACAAAAAAACAAATATAGTAGTTTTTTTTTTTTACAAAGAAAAAGCCATCACCTGACTAATTTCTCACCTTGTTAAGTCATTATCAGTGCTTAAACCATGGAGATGACGAATTTGATGCCTAATTAAAGTAATCTTTCCATAAAACTGGGTTACGTCCAGTTTACTAAAGACGATCACTATGCCTTTAAAATATTAACTAGTAAGATGGATAATCAAGTCGTAACTGCACTGTCAGATCGTCTTAGTAAATCAGAGGCCCTGGAGGGTCTTGGCCCCCAAAACAAGAATAAATCAAACGTTTCCATCACGTCTCTTTTTTGAGACACGTGCGGACGAACACGTATACATTTTCTACACACATACGCACGTACGCACTTTTCATTTCAGGAAATTTAATCTCAAAATTATTGTTTTACCTTACTTGTTTGTATCTTTCGTTATTTTTTCTTCTCTTGGATTTTTCTCTTCGAAGTTTTTTCCTCAAGCCACGAAACATATCTTCGTTCGTGGCTTATAATTGGTGAATTTTTTATTTATTTTTCTTAGTTTATTTCCATCCTCCGTTCAGATGGATTAATTAAAGTTGTTTTTTTTGTGGGTTTTGGGCTATTATTTGTAAATTTAGTAGTTTTTGTGCCGTGACCACTCGTAAATTTAGAATTTTAAAATTAGTTGACCTCGTCAAGTATACGGAACCAACAAGGCAGCAACACTCTTGCTACATTTTATAGTGCTATTGTATATATTATTGACTTTTAATAATTTTAGAGAGCAGTATAAAAAGATTGACATTTTTTTTCTTAAGTTTAAAATTTTTTAAAAACATAAGGTGCTCTATAAGTAATAGCATCTAAAAATCCTTAATCGGATTCAGTTTTAAATTATTTTTGAACATGTCATTAACAATTAAAATAAATGTTTTTTGTTATGAGATGAGAATTTAGAAATAATTGTTAAGTTAATCTTTATCTATATAATGACGGACCAAAATTCTTATGATCTGATGTGTAAGACAGTCTGTATCTATAATGTTAGCACATAGTTAGTATTCTATTTTTCGTTCAGTTTTATTTAATGTACCTAGTACCGTATTTGAAATAATCTTAAGGAAAAAAATTTCACTTTTTACCTGACTAACAGAATCAAAAAGTATTCCTAAAAATATTACTTTGGTATAGTTATCTGAAAATTTTTTTGGGTATAGACATTAATCGAAATTTTTCGAAAATCTTGTGCTTAAAATTATAACAGAAACACAACTTAGTGCTGGTTATTTATTGTAAGAAGGTTTGTGTGACCATATTATCATGAAAAAATTCTTTCATAACATAGTAGTTTTGTCAGTATACGAAATTTAATGTAAATGTTGATGCTTTTTACCTATTCAACATTCTTAAAATCTTTGTCAAAGTTTCGATACTTCTTGTAATGAAGTTATAGGTTTTTTAAATAATTAATCTACTTAATTATCTAATAATAAGGCAGTGTAGCGTTTTACGGAGTTTATATTGTATTTCTTACACAAACAACTATATAATATAAGCCTATATACAGATGTGTGTGTACACACACATACACACATCTTACTAATGTGTAAAGCAAAGTCTCCCAAACCGTTGTACCGTTGTCGTTACCCGTGAAAACTACTTAACCGATTTTTCTGAAATTTTGCATACTGATTCTTAACACTTCCTAGATTGTCTCAGTAAAGTTTTTGTATTGAAAATATTGAACACTAGCAGCCCCCCGTCTCGGCTTCGCCCGAGACTTACTAAATAAAACACCGTAGTGTAATGACATGTAATGTGAAACATTTTTAGTTAGAAATTTTACACATGTTCCTGATACATCTAAGAACAAAAATCTTCTTATTAAAAACATATTTTTCCGGAATACATATAGTTTATTTGGTTAAATAATGAGGTGTAAAAATTCAAAAAAATTATTATGCTGAAAAGTACCGTGCGTTCTTTATGCCATAAAATAATCGGTAACCATAAGAAGCCGTTGATTTACAGGTTCTCCCGTGTAATTCACGAAAACGGCTATTTTTTAAAGCTGTTAAGAATTTAAATCCCCAAAAAATTTATATTAAAAAAAAACTTTTTTCTCATATCTCACAACTTTATTACCAGAGCAACAAAGTCCTGGACCTTAAACCCAACAGTTTTATTGCCACAAAAACACAAAAACATTTTCTACTTATTGAAAACTCTGAAGAAGAATCTTTAAAGATTTCAGAGATTGCTGTGAGGGTACAATGAAAAGCTGATCTTTCACGTAATAGACTCTTTAGTTTTTAATTTCGACGCTGCTGTTTCAATCTCGATAAATTTTCTGCTGCAGTTTCTTGACGCCTAAGTAAAATTGTATTTATTAGATACACTTAAGGTTTTTCTTCCGATTCACCCTCTTGCGACTTTTGGCATGCTAAAAATTTGTGTGACCCCTAAAGGCTGTTTTGTGTCAACTTTGATAAGTTCTAATGTATTTGTTGGCAAGGTAGTTCGACGTCCGATGGCTCTAAAAAAGACCGGTGAGCTTCTTAAGTTAACTCTTTCTTGACTGCAGTTAACAGCAATTGTGACTGCCTGGATACCTCAGGGTAATCTTCTCTGGCCTGCTGTTGAAAACCCAGACTGATCGCGAGAAAAATTACAAAGTCCGATGCTTTGGGGCTAGTTGTAGTGCTTTTTCTCAACGTCTCCTGGTATAATGTCGAAGACGTTGGTGTCTAAAGCACCTTTTTTATTTGCAGATTTAGTTGTTTTGGTGATCTTAGATGGGGAGATAGGTTAGTGATACTTGTCTAGTGGAGGCTGTCCCGTTGGCTCAATTTTTTTTCCTTCATAGCTGTTATAGGTTTGCCCAACGCAAACTTTGGAGAGGATCAGTGATTCCTAATTGAATTCTTAGAGTCGAGAGGGTAATATAGGGTTGTCGGTCACCGGGTTTTCCAGCCTTGCGAAGAACAACTCCGCAGGTGACGTCTGCTAGTGAATGGCTGGTGCCCGTCTTTAGTTAATATAGTCTTTTAGTCGACAAATCGCTTCCAGAAATGGTAATAAAAATGTATTTGTTGGCAAGGTAGCTTACACTTAGGTGGATGCTAAAAAGAACCGATGAAATTGATGGTTAAGTAGGAAACGTAAATACTTACAATGGCCCTAAAAAGCGCCAGTGGTGAAACTTCCAGGCTATTCTTATTCCTGATGATAAAGAGCTGGCTACGGTTGCTTGATTCTTACCCTAGGAGTCTCGATACACGGAGACTGTGATAGAGGGAGATACGCTGCTGACCAAAGAATATCTCGTCTCGGGTCGTTCCCCGGATAACCAACCGCTCATCGTTAGACGGGAACATGTGGGTAAGCGCATTGGGG
Organism: Copidosoma floridanum; assembly: GCF_036245765.1. NCBI lineage: Eukaryota > Metazoa > Arthropoda > Insecta > Hymenoptera > Encyrtidae > Copidosoma > Copidosoma floridanum. Next base: position 3,847,927 of record NW_028321911.1, read on the forward strand.
ACGCGACGACCAAGAAGGTAGCCGTTGTGGCTGCCCATGCCCCTCAGAGCTCAGAGCTGTTTTCTTCCCTTGCTTACATTTGAAGCCACAAATTCTCTAACTGCACCAAGTGGGATGGTGGAACTCCCTCACAACTCTGATGAGTTGGAGCAGATTGTGCTCTGGCTAGATATATCACCTGGTATTGTGGCAGAGACAGCATCGGTTGGAATGAATTTTTTTTTTTTTTTTGATCGCACTCATCGAGATTCAGGGTGAATGGACACTTAGGTCCCTTCCCCCTTAGAGAAGAGTGTCGTCCGTAAGCGGGATACCCAGCTGCAAGACTATTATCAGCATTCCTAATACAGTTAGTTGAGTTGCCGAAGCTCGACTACAACACTATGGAGACGCTCCAGCGTATTATAACCACACTTATTTAATTATGTTGCAGGTAGCTTCGATTTTATGTCAACGCCACCTAGCAGATTTTACTGAACTAAAGTGAAAAGCTGGCATATTTTTGCAAAACTTTGAGCTCATTTATTGCTAATGTTATTAAATTTGTTAAGATAAAAATTATACTAAAACCATCTAGGAAGTATCATGAATCAGTGTGCAAAATTTTAACAAAATCGGTTCAGTAGTTTTCGTGGTTAGCGATTACAACATTTTTAGCGCTTCTGCTTTATATATTAGTAAGAAAAGCAATAAATAAGTTCAAAGTTTTTAAAAATATGCTGGTTTTTCAAGTTAGTTTAGTAGGATCCACTAGGTGGCATAGAAGTAAAATTAAAGTTACCTTCAGAAGAAGTAAGTGGTTCTGATTATAATATCCCACAGCAACTTACTGTATACCATAGTCGTTCATGGCAGTGCATCACGAATCGAAATTTAAGTGATGTAGCTTGGTATCCCGACTACTGACAACACTCTACTTTACTGGACAATTAATTTACATCAAATTTTATTCTAAATTACCATGATTAACGAATGCCAAGAATAAAAGGCATTCTAAACGCCAACGTCTTCAGCGTAACAACAAAAGATGTCTAGCCAAAGCACAGTCTGTCCTAATAATTAGAGGTTTAAAAGTTGTTTAAACTATTAAGGGGTTAACAGTTTTTCTATCACAGGAATCCAGAGAAAACAACCCTAAAGAGCTTGGCCAAGTTCATCAACTGGAATTTTATTAGCTTCCTCCTCAGAGATCCATCTGAACGTCAAATTAGCGGCCACCGGCGTACCACTCTCCAGCATGGTCTTCGAACGTAGAGACTCCAAGCGTAAATCTTAAGCTGCACACAGCTGGCTCTACATCATTCAGAATAATAATATGAAATAACTAAAAATATGACTACTGGGCCCTTTCAAGGACTAGCATAAGTAGCATAAGTATTTACATTCCCTAAATAACCATCAATCTTATCGGTTTCTTTTAGTGCTATCTTACGTTAAACTACCTTGCCAACAAATACACTTTCACTACCATTTTTGGCAACGATTCCTCGATTAAAAAAGACTATAAATCCAGCCACTATTAGACCAAGTCTGTAATTTATAACCAGACATCACGAGCAGAGTTGTTCGTTGTGACACCGGGAACCCTGGCTATCAAGGACCCTGTTTTATACTTTTAACCAGAGATGAGAAGAGAGATTGCTAATGCCAATGCTACGAGGTGAGACGACTTTTTAGCACTGATTGGGTCGACCCGCCGCAGCCAGCCATCGTACCAAGGCGCACATTTTTCGAGAGTGCGAGACTCGTACCAAACAGCGTGCGCCTACGAGTAGAGAAGTGGATTTGCGTGGAAAGAAGCGTATAAGCGCACATTTTGGAAACACGTGAAAGGGTTATACCAAATGTGTGCCTACGAGAAGAGAAGTGGAGATATCGACTATAGCTATAAATCTGAGCGCACAGCCAAAGTAAGCGACGACACGAGTTTTTTTCTTTTTGACTGAAACCAAGCATATGCTATATACATTGAACTAAATCTTGCTTTCTCGCTCTTGCTTCAATGTTATTTATCAATCTGATTTAATTAAACCGTGAAACTAAATGCTCATAACTATATGCAAAGAATTTGATTTCAAAACATTTTTTTCCCGTACGTTCAAACTTATTTTAAAATCCAGTATTATTTTGGAAAGAAATTCAGCTATTTTTTTAAGGATGGCAGTTCAGCTGAAAACACTTATTTATTATTTTTTTCATCATAATTGTTATGAACTGTGGGACAAGCTCTGACGGAGATCCATGAACATATTTGACTTTAAAATCTTTATCCCGTGAAGTTGTGATAGCTAAGATGGTTAAAGCTGCCACTGCTTGCATTGTTTTGCCATCTAAGGATTGATTATGACTGTCGGCAGATTTTTTTTTTTTGTGTTAATGTAATTCATCATTCTGGTCTTATTTCTTTTTTTTCATGTTTTCTTTAAATTTATAATGAATGTTACAAACGCTTTTTTTTCCTGTACATTGAAATAAATTTTTTTTTAATACTTATTCTATTAAATAATTGGGCAAGTTGATACGTTTTGTTGGCAAGGCCATTTCATAATTTCATGATGGTAAAATTATTGCTTAAGATGAGTGGAATTCTTACATTTGAAAACTCCCAAGAAATTATGAACATCCAACGTAAAAGAGAAAAAATTCGAAAGCACAATGTACAACTTACTTAAAACTTCCTCACCTTTTTTTTTCCTTTTTTTGTTATGAAAAATTTTTAGGTAAAGCAGCTATGCTTGTTGTATTGATCAAATATATAATTCTAATTTCAATTATAAAATGTGTATTTTAGATCAAAGATTTAATTAGCGTATGTAAATATCAAAACTTAGTACCTTTTAAAACTATGTAACAAGAATCTAAACAGTGACAAAAAACAGATCTTATAGATTGAGATTGATTCCTTGATTAGCAGTTGAAGCTTAATGTTTTGCGTACTACTATAAATAAGAGCTATTTAGCTAAAATTCATTATTGGTCTAAATTATTAAGGCAAGCCATTAGCGTCTGAGTGTCTACTGTAAATTACTGCATGTTCAAATTTTTATCAGTAAAAACATTTAATAGACATAATAGAAAAAATTTTTGTAAAGTTTTAATATTGTGATGAATCTTCAATCAAGTATATAACTAAGTCCTAATCTCAGACTGCAAAAAGAATAATAAAACAGCATTTCGATCAATAATTAAATAAAATCTATTAGCAAGTTTTCAAGACATAAGGATTTTTTTTTGAATATTATTCATTTGTTAATAAAGAAAAGAAACTGTAGCATACTAGAATGATGCAGAATAAAAAGGATAGTATTTTTTAAAGTAAGCCATTAAGAGCAGTGTTGTTTTTAAATACGTTTTTTACACGATTTAAACGGATAGCATGAGGATGTGTCTATAACCTTAAGATTATGATTATTGTATACATAGATAAATAAAAACTTTTATCACAACAGCTGCATGTGCCTTCGAATTTCTTTTCTTTTACGTAGGATGTTCATAATTTCTTTGGAGTTTTAAGATTTAAGAATTACAATCATCCTGAGAAATTATTTTATTATCGTGAAATTATGAAATAGCCTTGCCAACGAGAAGTATCAACTTACCAAATAATTTAAAAGAATAAGTATTACAAATCTATTCATTTCAATATACAGGAAAAAAAGCGTTTGTAACATTCGTCATAAATTTGAATAAGACATAAAAAAAAAAATTAAACCAGAATGATAAATAAGATTAACACAAAAAAAAAAAAAAATCTGCTGACAGTCAGAATCGATCCTTAGATGGCAAAACAATGCGAGCAGCGGCATAAGCTTTAACCATCTAAGCTATCACAACTTCAGGGGATGAAGATTTTGAAGTCAAATATGTTTATGGATATCCTATAGAGGTTGTCCCACAGTTCATAACAAGTATGATTAAGAAAAATAATAAATTAGTGTTTTTAGGCAAACTGACATCCTTAAATAAATAGATAAATTTTTTTTAAATTAAACTAAAACTATTACTAAAAAATAAGTTTAAGCGTACGGAAAGAATAAAAAAAAAATGTTTTGAAATCAAATTCTGTGCATATAATTATGAGCATTTAGTTCCACGGTTTAATCAAATCAGATTGATAAATAACATTAAAGCAAGAGCAAAAGAGCAAGGATCAGTTCAATATATATAGCATATTCTCGGTTTCACTCAAAAGAGAAAAACTCGTGTCGTCACTTGCTTGAGTCGACATTTAGCTATAGTCAACATTTTCGTTCCTCTCCTCGTAGGCAAACATTTGGTATACCCCTTCCTTGTGTTTTCAAAATGTGCGCCTATATGCTCATTTCCATGCAAATCCGCGACGTTGGGAAAGAGCTCCATAACTACCTCTAATGTTACAGACGTTGCAGTTTTCATTCTGATTACTCTAGTGCTACAGTAGCAGGCCTAAAATAGATTCAGAAAGTCACGTTTGCTGGAAACTTCAGTCAAAGAAGAGTTTAAGGTGGCTCCAGTGCCTAGTGCCGTATCAAAATGGGGAGACTAAAAATTAATCATTATTTTCTTTAAAATATGGTATAAAATTATCCTAAAGACTGTTGTGAGCCATATTCTACATTTTATCTGTTACTTTAGTGAGTAATAAAAAAGCAAAAAAGTCTTATGGTGCCCTAATTGATGAACTGTTACGGTACGCTTTTGAGTTCAAGAGTAGTTATACCTATATATATGTACTCTGCAGAATGCAGACAGCTGAGAGCTGACTTGCACTCGCAACTGTATACTTAGTCTCTGATTATTTAAAGATTTTGTTCGATAACAAGACACTTTTCTCATGTCATCGAAAACTGCGTAATAATATATACAAGATAGTATGTTTTTTACACCTTACGGGTTATTTATATAAGTGCAGCAGTAGGTTGTATATCGCGTAAGCTTGCATTTCGTATCCAACCCGTCCTAAAACTACGATTTTGTAAGCATGATTTCTTTCAATTTTCATCGTCAACCTTAATTTTTTTTTATACGAATAGAAAGATGGGAATTCAAAGAATATAATTCAGATTTATTAACCTCGGTTGGGTTATTTATGATTTTAACATTGAGGCCACTGGAGCCACCTTAACTCACCAGTCTTTTTAAGAGCTATCTGACGCCGAATTATCTTGCCAACAAATATATTACAACTAAACAAAGTTGACAAGGAATAACCAATAGGGCTTACAAAAGTTTCAACCGTGGCTATAGTGGCGAATGGGAAAGTTAGATGGAAATATTAAATGCTTCAAATGTCTACAACTTGAGGCTTCAAGAAACTGATACAGAACATTTTTTGAGATTGAAGTAGTTACGTCAAAATTTACAAATAAACAATCTATTACGCACGAAATCTGCTTTTTATCAAAACCCTAGCAGTAATAACTTAAATCTTTTAGGTTTTTAATAGGTAGTATAATATGTATTTGTATTTATTGTGTCCATAAAGAATAGAGAGATTAGGCTTGAGGATTTTGTTAACCTGTCAATAAAATTGTAAGATTTGAAGGCCTTTTGATTTAATTTTATCGATAAATAAATACAGTTTTGTATTTGCCAAGGACAAATACAATATGAGTTCTATGAAAGATTGTAAGCCCATGTCGATCTTATGGTGGATAAATAAAGTTATGAACTACGTTAGTGATGTTCGTTTGCAGATACAAAAAAACAAAGGATCAAATAATAAAATTATTAGAAAAAAACCTGATCAAAGAATTTCACTGTCCATTATAAGCTTCAGTTATTCTTGCATACGAAAAAAAAAGATGACAAAAAATAGAAATTGTACATTGACTTTACTGAATTAACAAAAATTGTTATTCCTGAATCATAACCAAAAGATAGAAAGACTAATTGGTGAAAACCGTTTAATTCACAACACTATATATTATTTCGGCCTTCTGATCAATACGACTAAGAATTTAAGATAGGCACAAAACTGCATTCGTAACAGAAGGTCATTTTTAATAAACTGGCTTTCCATTTCGACAAAAACAGACCTCGCAATTTTTGAATCCAAAGAATTAGTGTTATAAAATAAGAACTAAGTGATTACAAAGGTAATTAAACAAATGATTCAATGATTATTTTATAAACTTTTGAAAAACATAAAACACGTGAACTGTATGACATCCTACGTCAAATTCTTAATGTTTATTACTCTGAAATACATACGTCTATTCAAAAGTTGTTAAAAGCGAATGCTTAGAGATCTTCAAACATCGAACTTTATACCTGCTTTTGCTATTGTGTGATGTATAACTTCCTTCGTTTATAATAAGCTACCATGGAAAAACATACATCATACGTAAAATATCTCAACAATTTTATAAAGCACTCATCCAAGAACATTAATATGCACTACTACATCCAAGAATAAGATAAATAAACAATTTCAGCATTCTATACAGCATATATCCATTCAAAATATCGTACATTATTTTGACAGCAATTTGTACCTCATGCAAAATTTAAGAGATTAGTCTTTTAAGCAAATGTAAGACTTAACTCAGTGATTAAGCTGCGTGTTCAAAGCATGCATTCCAAGCCAATATAAAACTTGGTTCGGTGATTAAGCTGTGGAAAAAAAGTTCAAGCAAACCAGGTCACTGTAGGCTCACTTAAAATAGGAACAAAAAAAAAGACCGTCAACTTAGATTCTGGCATAAAAAGCAGTAGCAGTCTACTGCATCACATAACAGAAAATTAAAATAGTAGGTCACTGCGAGCTCAGCGTGAGCCACAATGACACTACTCTATATATATTGTTCGGTGAAACCTAACACCACAACGCCAAGTCAACGATTTAAAAAAAATGTATACTGCATATTAGTAAGAGAAAATAATACCTTAGAGCCGACGGTTTGTTACTGACAAAAAAAAACAAATTTATTTGTTTGTGGAACAAATATTTGAGTTCCTTTCTTCACTTTGAAGTTCAGACGTAACAATAAAAATTATTAAAAGAAATACCTTATCAAGGTTTCAGGCCTAAAATTTTTAAATAATGTTTTGTTAACAAGTATGTTAAATATAAAGATCACAAAACAACATTTGATTAAATAAAAACTCTTTGAAACAATATAACTGCAGGAGAAATTTTTCCTATCTTGGAAACGAGAAAAAAAAGACATTAATTCTTGGGTCAAATTGATTTTTATGATAAGTTAATATTACAAATTTTCATTTTTTTTTATTTATTATATGACTTATTGAGAAAATATTTCAAATTCACCAGTCAAAAAGTTTTACGATTAATTTAAAAAAATTAAGTTATGAACATTTCCAGAGCTAGTTTTATAGATTTTTGATCCAGATGTTCCAATCAAAATTTTTACTCATGCAAGTCTCAAATAAGTAGAAGGTGTTCTTAAACAGAAAGATGAAAATGAATACATTCAGCCAGAGGCTTATTGATCAGAAAAACTAACAGAGACTTAAAAGAAAGAAAAAGCATTTTTTTTAAACGTTTGGCTCTAAAAAAGACAGTGAAATGCTTACAGCATTCGCTTATGGGCAAAGAGTTTTCTATTTATTACGATTGTAAACCATTTAAAAACATGAACATAAGATCGAGGATGGATAAGGAATCATAATACAACCCTAGAGAATAAAACCAGAAATCAGATTGTTTAAGTAAAAACCATGTTCTAGACCCTTATAAAAACATAAATGATTTTTTTAAGTTATAAATTTCATAAATGTAGAGGATGTAGTAAAATGACATTAACAAAAATTTACATATGCAAAACAGAAAAATAAATTTTTATTCAAAATTAAATGTAAGACAAAAAAGCTAAAAATATAAAGGAAATCAAATTGTCAGAGAAGTTAAGCAAAAACTTAATAAAAAGTTTGCATGAAAGTTATTGCTATATGGGAATAACTTAATTAACAAAAACAAATAATACCGACTTTTTTAGAAAAACTTGATTAAAAATATAAAAAAAACTTGCAAAAACTGTAAAATTTATAAAAAAAAAAAAAAATAAAATAAAATGTATAATTACGGTCTTCCATTAGTAAGGACTACAAAGGTATTCTTTTAAAATCGTATCTATGAATACCATCAAGGGTTTTGATGGGTCAAACTAAACATTACAATAACCAAATTGTTTAGGGAATTGTTTTACTAAATATGCCTCTATTTTAACTTCGAAAAATCTAAATTGTAACGACTTTACTGAGTTAATTGGAAATGTAACAAAAAATGACGATTTTAAACTCATTATATCGAACTCATACCCTAACATAAATTCTTAAAAGTTAAAACATTCACTAGCATGTAATACTATGCTATTTAAGAAAGCGGTACAACAGAATGGTTTATCTTAGTTTTTTAGATACAATCGTACAGAATTTTGTTTTACAAAAGTGTATTTATAACCATTATATCGTTGGCTATACAGTTAGAAAGTAGTACATTTATATTCAAGCACCTACTGTCTACTGTCTTTTTAACCCTTATTCTTCACTCCTTCTTGCTCTCCTTACGATTTAATAAGCCCTCTTCAGCCCTCTCACAGTTCCATTCATAAAAACATAATTATATTACTGTGTTAGTTGCTTGCTGTTGAGTAGTAGATACGTGAATGCGTCACATAGATATTGAGTCTTCCAACAGTACGACCTCTGTGCAGGCCCTGGATCTGCATGTACAGGCAGCTATAACTTAAAGCAACAAAATAACAAAGACATGCCAACTTACCCCAAACTGTATTAGCGTATACATTATTATTATTAGGTTGATTGTGATGTGATGAGTAATAAAGCAAATTAAACATTAAAGAAAAAATTTTTATTGAATTTATTACTTTTTATCAGTCTCGTCGATTAAAATTAGTTTTATTAAGCTTATGCTAAGCTTATATCTTTAAATACTCTAATAATTTTATCTTTCAAAATTTTAATGCGAAATACAAAGTTAAAAGAAAAACTTTTTTTCAAGTTTGCTTTCTATTAGTTTTTAAATTGATTATTTGTTTTCTTCTGATCTCTGCAAACATTGAATTTTGTTTGTATTCTTCATTTCATTGACACTTTATTCAGCCTCTGTAATATTCCTAGACGGTACTAAATATACAAATGCTTTTCTATTCTGATTTTCTTTCATTCCATTTCCATGAAGAATTATTCGTTTGAAGCGATAAGTATTTTTCATCGTCAGCTGATATTTGTTTTATCTGATTCGTTTACTTGTAATAAACATACATTTTTCACTTATACATCTATGCTTCAGATGACAGTAATATAAGTTCAAGCAATAGCTTTGATACCTTTAAAGGACCGTAGATTAAAATGTAAATACCGTTAAACTTATTTAAATTTTTCTATAAGAACAATTTATTTTCAGTTTTAGAAGATTCCTGAAAGAGCTTTCATAAGTTCCAGAGATTTAAGAATACATAAGCAAATTTTGCATACAAATCTTTAAAAAATTGCTATAAGTATAAGTTAAACCAATCACGTTAGGTATATAAGTTAAATTTTTAAGGAAACAGTTGCTGTCATAAGATTATTTAAATTGTAAAAACTTTTTGAGGTATTTTTACTTCCGGAACTATTCAAAATAGTCAAATTTTCAATAAATTAAAAAACTACTTGGCAATCTTGTACTGAATATAAAATGTCGATGTACTTACCCATTGATAAAATTAGGGTTATTTCTAATATTCTTATATACCATATGAGCAGGCATGGACTGAAAAATCGTCGAAAATATAAAATGAAGCAAGTGAGAAAAGAAGTCATCGAGACCTTGATGGCGAAATTGGTAACGCACTATTCCGGCAAGAAACGATTTCTAGGTTCAAATCCCGGTCGAGGTGGCACTTTTTTTTTAATTGCTACGTATGACAATTTTTCTACAAACCGTAATTTTAACTAAAAAAGTCGAGTTGCCTTGGCAATCTAGTAATAGATGGGTAAAGTCGATAAATTTAATAACTCGCATTAATACTTACCCATTGATAAAATTAGATTAATTTCTAATATTCTAATACACCATAAAAAAACTACTTGTTATAAGAATTTCTAGTAAGAAAGAATCAAGGAAAGGTTTTAAAGTCTGAGACTGAGACATGTGAGAATTCTAATTTACCTATACCTATCAATAATTGTAAAAGAAAAAATAACATAATAGATCTACCGTATAACATAAAAATGTCAAATAACGTTTATCCTCTTTTAAGCAACAAACAAAAATTTATTTTTAATTTTATATGTGAGAATATAAAAAAAAGTTTTCCATGGCATAAACAGATACTACCCTAGTATTTACTTCTTAAAGAAATGAGAAATTGTAAAACTGTCAGAAAAAGATTACGGAAGTTTACTTAATAACATAGGATAAAGCTTTAATGATTCCAACAGTCTTCAGAAGTAGTTAAAAAAACTTTACGAAACTTATGTGATCATGACAAATCTTTTGAAATAAAAGTTTTAGAGAGTGACTTTTGACGAATTTTTTGTATCACCAAAATAGTAATAAAAGTATAATAATATAAAAATGTTAGAATTCGCACATTTATCACCATCATTTAAAATTTTGATAATGTTTGTATGCAGGACGCCAAATTTTCAAAATTATTATTAAAAATAGACATGTAAAGTAATTCGTTGATCTAAGAAAATGACTAACAGATAAAGTACGATTTTAAATAATTGATTAAAAGTCAGATTTAAATCTAAAAAGTATAGTTCTAACAAGACATAATAAATATACACATTTCTTAAATATTAATATTTTTGGATTTATTGAAGAAATAGCTATCGCTTACTAAAGTGTAGGTAAAACAACATAAAACAGTGTTTATTGATCTAGAAATGAGATCTATACATGTTTCAACAGAAGTTTAAAATTGTATTCGAAAAGGTTGTCTACCCTCTGATTCAAATGTAAAAGTTGGAGAAGTACTAAAGCTTATTACTAATTAAAGTATTGCGAATATATATATATATATATATATATATATATATATATATTGTTGCATAAAAGTAGATTTATTAATTTTTTTAGTGTAAAACAATTTTAGTACAATGTTAAATATTATACAGCATACTTAAATTTAAAATTATAAACAGTAGTCTTGTCATGATATTTGTCAGTGTTGCAAAGAAATTGAAATGCACATTATGCGCACTGCGCAGCAGCTGCCGTTAGACAACGAGAAAGTACTCTACTTTTATTGGCGTGGCCGAGTGCAGCGGTGTATGACCGTATGCATACCCATACTACCATACCCTGCCGCACTCCACCACGCAGTGTTGTACATTGTGGCAGAAAATTAGCAGTGAAATTCAAAATTACAAAAAAATGAAAAAAATTAATACTAAAAAAAAATTCTATTGAGGCATTTAAAAACCGTAATAAGCTGAAATACACATAATTACAAAGGTAAAATAATGTTTAAGCTATGACTCAAACAATAACTGGAAATTCAATGTTACCTTAGATAAGTGAGTATTTTTCCAATATTTTGCTAAGTCGGGCCTTTCAGAGTCACAGGAAGTTTAAAAAATAATTGTTGATTATTAGAAAGACCAAAGGAATGCTTTATTTATTAATAATTAATCGTACATGATACTTAACAATGCTGATACATTAACACGAGCAAGCGTGTAACTATATATACAAGTGGTGTATATACCTCTCAGAGGTTAGTACACTGTAATATAAAAAAAAAAAATATATATATATATACAAAACTCACTTTTGCTGCTCAAAAGTTGGCAGCATATCATAAGCCAGCAGACAGCTGACATAAGGCAGTGGAAAACGTGCTTTATATATATTACCATTTCGGGAGGTGCGGTAAAGTGCCGAATTTTTTGATTTGTGCGTTTTATAGAAATAATTATGCAAAAATGATTGATGATTAACATCGCACATCGAAAAGAGGACGTTCAGCGTATGTAAGGCTTGTTGGATTTATATACCGATGAACCTTTAAAGTCAGGTAATTAAAAACATTTATATGTGTAATGACGCGTATATCCTTGTATTTTCATGGCAAAAGTGGTGCAATTCATGAAAAAAGGGAGTGTTTACTTTGTTTATAACAACAATTTTAACAGGAATCATGAACCCTACAGCATTTTCCTCTATAGAACAGGCTCATGTACACCCAGTATTCATTATTTTAATTGAAATTGCACATCATCTGGCTCAATAGATGGAAAGTTCAATAAACAAAAACAACAGGATACAGCATAATGTAAGAATCTTCTTTCTTCCCATGTATATTAAGGTGTTTGACCTTTTTTTTCCAACTACAAAAAACTTGAAACAAATAAAAATCAGTTTGGTTTGTTGCACAAGCTTTGAACGTGCACTAAAATTCTTTCAATTTTTATTTAGTTTTTCATGATTTCAGACAATATAGTAGGCTTGTTTACATATAGGAGGATTTTATTTCCACAGTGATTAAAAGTCTTTGACCAAAAATCCTTGATAATTGGTACAAATTGCTTATGTCAAGTTTTTCTCTTTTAATTGGGTCCAATTAGGTGCTATAACTAGCTTCCAATTCATATTACAAGTTTGGATGGTCATGCTTAAAAGAATCAGTTTCATCGTGGGCTGGATTCACTGTTTCCTACATGGAGATGAAAGATTGCAATTGAACGTGAACTGTCAAAGGGGCTCACTTTTAACTGAAGCCAACGTGCAATAAATAATTAAATGAATGGTTTTCTGCTGATGCTCTGTACTTTTACCAAGTGCTTTATAATTTTTATCCTAATTCAATTGATAATAATCAAAAAAATTAGTCACATATAGGAATTTTTTTACACTGTACTTAAAAGACTTTGACCAAGTAATTTTTGATACTTGGTACAAATCGTTAATGTAGAGTTTTTCTTTTCGAATTAGGTCCATGTTTGGTAATAAGTGGCTTCAAATCCATAATATAATTTAAGACGGCCATGCTCCAAAGAATCAGTTTTATCGGGGCTGGATTCACTGTTTTCTACATGGAGTTAAAAGATTGCAAGTTAATGTCACCTATTGAAGGATTAGTTCTGCTTTGGGGTTTATCTAAAGAAAGGAAACTTAAATCTACAGAGAACTACAGGATACGTGACTATGTCACTTAATTTTTTTTTCTTCGTACTTGTATGGGAACACATCTTTGGAAGTGGTAAACATTTTTTTTTAAACTAAAGCCAACGTGCAATACATAATTAACTGCATAAATTACTGCTCATGCTCTGAACTTTTACCAAGTGTTTGATAATTTTTATCCTAATTTAAATGATAATAATCAAAAGATTTTGCCATGTATAGAAATTTGTTTTTTTACTCTGTAATTAAAAGACTTTGACCAAGTAATCTTCCATACTTGGTACAAATTGTTTATGTCAAGTTCTTCTTTTCAAATCAGGTTCATGGTTAGTAATGAGTGGTTCCAAATTCGTAATACAAGATTAGATGGTCATTCTCCAAAGAGTCAGTTTCATCGGGGCTGAATTCACTGTTTTCTGTATAAAGTTAAAATATTGCAAGTGGATGTCACCTGTCGAAGGATTAGTTCGGCTTTGGGGTTTATCTAAAGAAAGAAAAGTTAAATCTACAGAGAACTACGTGATACGTGACTATGTGACTCACGGGGGAACAATGAAAGCGATTAGAAGCTCAACTGTTATTAAGTTACATATAATAATTATTTCAACATTTAGGGATGTTAGCTCTTGTCATAGGTAAGTAAATATTTTTTTATGTTACAAATAATAAAGGTATGTATGTTTGAGCAAACAATTTTCGTAGGTACGAAGCATAATTTTCTTATGTTACAAATAATAAATGTATACAGGAGCGGCGTTGACTCAGTGGTAAGCGGGATTGTTACTAATACAACGCAGTTCTAGGGGTTGTGGGTTCGATTGCCGGTGAATGCAGATATTTTTTCAAAAACTGTTTTCATCAGGAAAAGTTCCTATGTAACCCCAGCTGTTTCGGGGCGGGTTTTCCCGTGGAATCTTCCTTCAGAGTAATTCCAGGGTTTTTTCCTTGCCCCACAGGTCTTCAGGCCTAAGTAAATGCGAAACAGTGTCAGGGCTATAGGTAGGGATTAGCGGACCCGATGCCAGGCGTCGGGCAAGGATCGCCGGCCTTACCGGCGAGGAGTGGCCCCTGAAACACATATAGTCTTAAAACATACATTTCATAACAAAATTAACATTTTTTAACGACCATAGAAACATTAATTTTAATTTCATAAACAGTACTGAATTCATACAATTTTTTTTTTACACTCGAAAATATTATACACGTACGTATATAAATTACAAATACTGAAAACCAATACAAATTTAAAGGAGGATAAGCATCTGACTTGGGATAAAGATGTTATTTAATTAAAATATATTATATTGTATGTAGTTTCGTGCTCAAACGTTACAAGTTAGTGATTTACAAAATTTAAAACTTATCTTTTATAACAGTGGCTCGTTACGGACAGAACAAAAAGATGTGTGACTTGAAGTGGGCAGATATCTGAAATGTAATGTTACGTAATATTAACTCCTTTTGACAAGTAATACAATATTGGCTTATACGTTTGTAACTTATATTTTATTGGAGTAGCTCATTACTTAAGAGGAAAAAATATGGACCCAAACTCATGACCTCTTGCAACAAGCTGAGCATAGTTTCCACTTAACTATAAGCTATCACTCGTAACAAAATTTACCATAACACAGTGGGTGACGAATCAGCTCTAGTTCTATGTCTTTAATATTCTTGCGAGGCTTTCAACTAAAAAATCAGACATCACTTAATATAATTTGTTGTTCATAGGTAATACTTCAACGAGTAAAATTATTAAAACTTATCTTTTATTGTAGTAGCTTGTTATTGACCTAAGAATAAGCTATATTTGCAGTCAGTTGACTTCGTGACTGAAACATATATGACATTATATTCAACATCGTGTTTATAAGTGAAATGGTAAATATTTATATGGTTACAACGAAAAATGTAACTTTCTTTATGTAGTAGCTATTATTGGAAGGCAGTTTTATCATATAACGTAGGATGTAATGCAGCTTGCGAGACATTATTTCTTTGACAGTATGTTGTACGGCAAAATAACATTTATAAGCTACTAGTAACGAATTATTACGTAGGTCTGACATTTTCAAAATTTTAAATAAATTTCAATCGAACAGGGGTACACAATACACAACACAAATAGAAGTTTTGTTTGTGTACATTACGGAACATATTTTACGCGTTTCGATTTTTTATCAATCCTTGAAATAATTTGGTTCTTCATTCTATTAGAATTCTACAAGTATTAAAATTTTTTAGATTGAAGTCATCTACTCCCACATTATTGTTAATTTTAAAAAATTACTTTTTAGCTTGATGATTTTTCTTAATCACAAAATTGCATATGCTACACAATAAAGTAAATTATTCATAAAATGCAGATTTTCTCGTTAGCAACATACAACAATTGAAGACAATGATAGTTAATATCGAATAATACTTGTGATAAGACACGTTCTGTCATATGTAAATTACAAAAAATAACACAAGTTTTGACTTTTTACAATACATTGCAGAAAAATGCATTAATCGCTAGTGTAGTGGTCCCGAAAGAGAATTTAATTTCTAAAAAAATTTAAATAAATATTGTAATAAACTATATGCCTTATTTGAAGTCATAATATACAACTATCAATTAAAATTGGATGAAAATAAAATCAAATTAACACTACAAGATACCTTTGATTATACAACCATGCAAAATTAATGATTAGACCTTGGATTTCCCGACAGCTTTTTAAACTAAATTTTCTAGTGGTTCATGAACTCCAATTTTTTGATTTGATTAAATAAACTCTTGCGTTCTTAAGGAATCGTCCACGGTTTCTTGAATCATTTTGTTACGTTTACTAGTTTTGCAATTGTTTATCGCACTAAATGTTCTTTCGCAGTCTGCTTTCGTATGTGGTACTGTTTAAATGGTTAGAACAAATTTTCCAATAATCTCGAAAGGTCTGGTACCTGACGCGTAATCTACTTTATCCCTTACATAAGTCAAAAATGCAAGAACCTTCGAAGAATTCATTAAATCGTCAGGAACGAAGGTTAGGTGTACTTTCTTACACTCGTCAAGCAAGCTGTCATTGTTATCCTTAGACCATTTTTCAAAATACTTCATCAAATAATGAGGAATATTTGAATTTTTATTTCAAAACTCTTTTGACACAGCATTTACTGGTTGAAGACATTTTGCAGCTTTTAAAACAGGATTTTTAAATTTTTCGAACTGTTTTTTTTATTTCCAAACATAATGTGATTACGAAATTAAATGAACCTGCGCAAAACTGATGCAAATCTGACCTAAATTTTAGTAATTATTCTCTGATTTTGTCTCCTAAGTGGAAATTAATAAAACGTAAGTAATGATCAAAATTAAATACATCAATATCTTCAGCAGCTGTGCTTTGAACGTAATTTCGATCTAGAATACATGATGCAATATTTTTAAACCCTTTCATAATTTTATATTGTGCTATGTGAATAATAACGTCCTTTCGCTTAAATAATAGATTCAGCGCTTTCAGTTCAAAGCAAGTATTTGTAAAAGACAAAAATACAGTTTTGTATGTTTCTCGTTTATTAATGTTACTATTTTAGTCACATCATTGTCACCGGTCAATGATAAGTTGGTAAAAAGTTCTAATACAGCCGGCCACTGCTCTACAATACAATCAACGCAACTTTCTAAAGATAACAAATGTATCACATAGTTTTCCAACAACTTATGCTGAGGAATTCCATCTGTTTGTAAAAGAGCAAAATCATGTAATTTATTAGAATTTTTTTAACTTTTTAAATCAATTTAATCTAAGACATTATTTCTTTAGGAAATTCTTTGAAGGCATATTGCATGCACAGGTGTTTACTGTTTACTGTGTTTAAAAATACTGTGTGCTGGACATTAAATCCGAATTATTCCAGGATCTGTTTCAACTACTTTTATCTTTAAACCACTTTTTCAACCCACCATCGTTGAACATCCGTCAGAACATATTGCGATAATATTACGTAAAGGTACATTATCATCCGCAAACGATTGAGTAATGCATTCAACAGACGATCAGTATCACATAATGCTTTCTGTTTTTTTTTCAATCACAGGGAGTATTATGTGCTGCATTTTACCTCGTTATCAGCAATATACCGGATTATAATTGCCAAACATTTGTCCATCACGATGTCAATAGACTCGTCTACGCAAATAAAATAAGAATGTTCTCGTATCGTGTTCGTCAAGAGCTGTTTCGCATACTCCGCCATGACATCCACAGTTAAACGACGAGCCTTCATTTTGTTCATGCGGCAATCTTTCCATACTCTACATTCCTCAGATTGGATGGTCTTGAGCAAACCAGGTATATTTCTATAAGGCATGTTCATTTAAAGACATAATCCAACAAACTTTCATTTCAACTTTGTCTTTCTGAGCCAGAAACCACTGTTTTCTTTTGAAGGTAGCTGGAGTTCCTCTTTGGTGTACGGAGATTTTCTCCCACTAGCTTCAAGATGTCTTCCCGTCTGTGCATAGTAAACAATAACATGATACCGAGCAACTAGTACCTTGTTGTAAGCTTTGCAATAAGCGTAATCATAAATTAGTTTGTGTTTTTCTAACCAATCCTGAAAGGCAGTTACTTGCAGCCATTTCTCTCTAAATTTTCGTTCCATTTCCTGCCTGATTCTTTTCTTCATTGCTGTTTTTACTACCATCAAACTTTAGAAATTGTTGATGCTTTCTATGTATTATATAAAAATACTACATTAATAATGGAACTTGTTTTTAGCAAAGCTACACAAAAAATAATTATTTAAACTATAATCACCCAAACTTGAAAGTAAATTTAAAAAAGAAAAAAAATGGTTTTAGAACGTATACTTCATTTACGTAATGTACTAAAAATCTTAGCGTTACTAGCATTAAGGAGGTACCATAGTATAAGGTATTAACGAAATGATTTTATTTACATGTAGTCCTCAAGTTAATAACTTAATAATTAGAGTACGTGCCAAGTTTTTAGAGCTCAGACTGATTTTATATCAAGGAATTGATAAAATAGTTTTTCCATTTTTAACACGACCACTTACGGGAAATTGTACGGAATTTTTTTTTCATTATACGATTCTGATTTAATTTACAGATGAATATCGATGAAATTGTAGAAATAAGGGCAGTAAAACACGGTTGAGATGTCTCTAAAAGAAAAGTATCCATTGATTGGATTTTTGGAGAGAAACTCATAAAAATTTCTAACTTCCAACAAAACTTTAATGTTACAAAATAGAATATCGGCGCGAACATCTAACTGAAAAGTTTCAAATAGTTCGATCTACTGCGCACATCAACCTTAACTAGTGTAGTTTGTGCGGTACCTCCATAAATAATATTATTTCGAAAAATGATTACACATTATCATGCATTTGTTAATTTTGCCCTTAGTATTGACCAAGGGCGAGTAAGTTTACAGTCTAAGAAAATTTAAAAAAAAACTACTTAATTTTTGTCTGTTTTCAGTTGCTATCATACTATTAACACTTCATACGCAAAATATTTGTTATTCGTATCTATGGATTACCAGTTACCAGTGATGTGCATCCCCTGACAATAATTATACTTCTTCTAATGTTATTAAGATAGAACTTACGGAACTTTTAGATACCTTGCTGCTCGTCCAACTAATTTTTGAAATAACAGAAGATGCTTTTCTTTCATCCGGTGGCTTCTTCTTTACTATCTTAGCCAATTTTTATGAGTTTGATCTAAAAGGTAATAGATACGGGTTCAGCAAAAGATAACAATAACTGCCTATAATAATGTGACGATTCATGTATACCCTTTAACACCTACATTGATGCATGTACCAATGTATTTTTTTATACTTGAATTCAAATTTCTTGTGTGGCTTGCAATATCTAAAGATAATTGTAGTACAAAATTAAAAACAAATTAAAAAATTTGTCAGCGAAGATTTCGAAAAAGATTAGGAATTTTATCCTTCATCACAGCCAAATAACTTTTCTAATACAAAAAAAAATCATGTAAGACTTGTGGACTTACTTCAAAAACTATACAATAATCTTATAACGGTGATAAAAGTTGGAACACTTATGATTGACATCCAAATTTCAAAAATTTATCTGTTGAGCCAAAAAGTGGTCGAGAAAAACAGCCGTAAAAGATGTGATGCAAAGTTACGATTGTATATAGATATACTATCCTACTACTCGATGGCCAGCAGCAAGTAGCAGCCGTGGAGCGGGAGAGGGCAGGGTGAGGAGAAAAGGGAATGGCCAGTATATACGGCTTGTACTCGGCCAAAATTTAATATTTTTCTCTGAATCTAACGCCCGAGAAATATTACAAGTCCTAATAAAATATTTATAATGGGATGGAAAAAAAATCTCAAAGAAAAAGTGCATTTTTGCATTATCAATGATTCTTTATCGATAGCTCTGGATCCTTAATGAAATTCTTTTTTTTTTTTTAAATAAAAAATTGCGTTAAAAAATTTTTTTTTTTTAACTGTATATAAGTTAAAAATTGTAATTTTCATGCCAAAAAATAATTAGTAGATTGTTTTCTTCTTCGATTTACGTAAAATTTAGCCAGATATTTTCGTACAGTAAAAAAATAACAACCTCTCATTTTCAAACTTTTTTAAAACGAAAAATCCTTTGCATGGCGCAAAATTGATAAAAAATTGTATACAACCCATGGAAAAAACCAGAAGAAAGTATCAGGTGACATTATAAACCAAACGAAGAAGAAAAATAAGCCGCATCCGATTCTTAAAAAATTATTGCTAAGAGTACCAATAAAATTTTCAAAGTTCAAATATTCTAGTAACGAGAGAGTTTTTGTGCATTACTAAAATAATTTGTTGTTCAAGTAATATCATGCCAGAAGTTAACTATCTAGATACGTCTTAACAAAATACTTTTTTTCAATATTTATTTATCAAGATGCAATAATTGACTTGCCAAGCTAAAGCCAACGTATAAATTGTGAGCAAAAGCTCAAAAAACCAGTGTTAAGAAAATTGGTATGCTTAAAACCTTAATTGTAAACTCACATACAATGTTTTTTTTTTAATAATTTTATAAGCAATTTCTAATTTCCAAGAAAAAAAAAGTGATTAAAGACCCAGTGCAGTCAATACAAAATTATCAATAATGCAGGAATGCACCTTCCCTCAGAGACTTTTTTTTATCCCAAAATAAATATTTCATTAATACTTGTTATATTTCTCGATTGTCTGATGCAAAAAATAAAAAGGATTTTGGCCAAAGATAGGGCGTATAAATCAGCGAGGCTATATGGGGCATGACGCAAAAATCCAGATAACTCAGCAAAATTTCTCATATAATAATTAACATACCACAAGCTATTTAACCAAACAACCCTCTGCTCCTTAACCCGAAAACCCAGAGGGCCTACTAAGCACTATAAAATTCAATGAATTAAGTAATAACAGAAACCCCTAACATCACACAACTCAAGGTGCTAACTAGTTGCCTTGTTGTAATAAAATAAACACAATAACACAAGCGCCAATTACCAGACAACCCGGAGCCCTCACTGGTCTCTTCGCTGTAATACAATAAATTTAATAACACAAGGACCGATTGACACTTAACTCAGGGTGCTTATTACTCACTTTGTAAATGAATAAAATAAATTTAAAAATACAAGATCCAATCACCACACAACCTGGGGTGTTTACTAGTTGCTTTGGTAATTGATATGATAAATTCAGAGACACAAGCGACAATCATCACAGAATTCAGAGCCTTTACTAGTTGCCTTATTAACTGATGTAATAAATGCAAAGACACAAGCACTAAATATTTTACAACATGGGGTGCTTACTAGTCTTTTTGTTAATGTTTATGATGAACGTTTGCTTGTATAGATTTGAACTATTCCAAGTAGCGAACGTACACATCGAAAGCAATACAAAGCAAATTATTCTTTGTTCGACTAAGAGAAATATGTGCGTTATTTCTTGAGGTTTTGTGCATAAGCACACGATCAGTAAGAGCTAATTTAGGAGTGAGAATAAAAACTCCAAAGTCAGGTGTTAGTTTGAGCAACGTTTCGTTGGTCTTAACGCCAACCTCATCAGGCTCAGTCTATATCGTTCAGACGATCGTTATAGACTGATATAGACTGATATAGAACGATATAGACTGAGCCTGATGAGGTTGGCGTTAAGACCAACGAAACGTTGCTTAAACTAACACCTGACTTTGGAGTTTTTATTCTCACTCCTAAATTAGCTCTTACTGATCGTGTGCTTATGCACAAAACCTCAAGAAATCATGGAAACAATTGGGAGCAGAACGGCACGTTCAACAAACACCGTAATGAAATATGTGCGTTGTTATAAATATGTGGCTGGCTTTGAAGTTTCTTCAACCAAGATTATTGTATGTGCCTAAGTAAAAAACAATAATATATAAACTATTTGGAAAGTGCTATTAACACTCGCAAAAAGTGATGCTTAAAGCTACGCATATCAGCCTCCCAGATTCGTCCTTGGTGTGGAGCCCTTGAAGGTATAAATGACCACTGTACGCCTTGATAAGCTAGTTGACTGGTCACCGTGTCGACGAACGGTGAAGATTGAGCAAACAGAACTTGCAGCTTCTTGGCGGCGCCCTTAACGTTGAAGCATTGTCCGAATAAACTGACGTGGGCACTCCTCGACGTGCGCTGAACCGAGAAAAAGCTGCAAGGAAGGCATCAGTTGTTAAGCTCGAGACGATCTCAATATGAATCGTTCGTGTGACCATGCAGATAAATATAGCAATGCAGCCTTTTGTAGATTTGGCACCTCTTCCACGAGAAAATAACACCAGTACTGGCCCAGCGTAGTCTAGCCCGATCGATGAAAATGGGTGAGATGGTGTAACTCAAACTGCCAGCAACCGGCCCATTTGCTGAACTGGACTTCGGGCATTAAATTTCGTACATGTGATGCATCAATTATTAACACCAGTAGCAACTGCCTGCACATGGGTTATCCAAACCATTCGATATAAGTGCGACAGCATCAACTGAACTCCTCCATGTAGGAAAAGACGATGCGTCTCTTCAACTAGGCGCTTTATAAAAATGCAATTTCCAGGCAAGACTATTGGGTGCTTTTCGCTAAATGTCAACTGGAAGTATTGCAGATGCCCACCAACTCGGATCAAGCCCTGCTGGCAAATAAATGGACTGAGCTTGGCCAGTTGGCTGCGCTTTGAAACCGATTTGTCAGTAGTGATTAGTTGTAGCTCTGCTTTGAAATGGCGGAGTTAAATAGATCTAAAAAGAAAAATTACGAGCAATAAGCCACTCTTTGTGCCCGAAGAAGATATAAGAGCTGTAGTTGACATGATTATTTTTAACGAGCGTAATTTCCAGTGACTACAGTAAGCGAAAATGCGAAGTATTTTACTAAAATTTGAATATTTCTGCAGAGTTAGTAAACAACAGTCTTGTGATACTTGCGGGTTCTTGGAGTCTCTGATTTCCCTGGCTACCAGAGCACGTATAGGCTCGTCCAAGGTCTCTGTAAGTGTTGATTGCGATGGCCATGCTCACTTACCTTTCAGTAGCCACGCCGGCCCGTGCCACCAAAGTGAAAGAGCAGCTAAATGGATTGGCGCGAGTCCTTGCATGGCGCAGTCAGAGACATTGTTGCCTGATCAGACGTGTTTCCAAGTTTCCGTGGCTAACAAAGAAATTATCTCGCTTGTACGATTTGCCACAAATGTATGCCATCGTGATGGATGGCCTCGCAACTATTCCAGCATTACCTTGGAGTCAGACCAACAATGTATTTTGTTCGGTGGATGTTGAAGTTTAAAGAGAAAGTGTACGACTAATCGAGTAAGTCAAGTGGTGGCACAAAGTTCTAGCCGGGGCAGCGATTGAAATTTCGTCGGAGCAATCTTGTTCTTTGCTAGCACAAGTGACGCTGATCGACCGGGCACCATGGCATAGACGGCTGCTGCATAGGCTCGTTGTGCAGCATCGGCAAACCTTTGAAGCTCCTATGAGCCCTTTTCGTCCGCGTCAAACCATCACGGGATGCTTAAAGTTAAGACACCGTCGAGCTCGTGTCGGAATTTCAACCAGCAACTTTGCAAGTCCTCGGGTACTGGATTGTTCCATTCTATGTTGCTTAACCATAGGTCCTGCATGATGATCTTGGCAATTATAATGACAAGGGCAAGCCAACCTATAGGATTAAGTAGTCGAGCAATTTCAGATAATATCGATCTCTTGGACATTGCCAAATTATTTTGCGTAGATGACACTCTAAATATAAACATACCATCACTTGGCCACCACTTGAGGCCAAGAGTAAATACTACATCATCAATATTGACCTCTACTTCAGAAGTAGAAGTTTCCACCAACCCATCAAGTAAGTTTTAGTTGTTTGCAGCCCATTGGGCAAGCGTCATGCCCGCACCTTGCAGCAGACTAATGAGCTGATTGCGATGCTGTATGGCTTTACCAGGAGTATCAGCGCCTCCAAATGAGTTATCCACATATAGCTGATGATGCAGAATCGCTGAGGCTTCCAGGAACGTGTGGGCTTCGTCAAAGGCAATCTGCTTGATCACGTAAAGTGCTAAAAATGGTGCTGAGGCAGTCCCATGAGTTACTGTGGTGCATCGAAAGTCCTGAGGTGGCTGGATAAAGTCCTCTCTCGTCACAGGATCCTTTGCCAGTTGGCGTCATCATGGTGCACTAAAATTTATCTAAACATTTGTACAATGTCAGTTGTAAATACAAATTTAAAAAAGCGCCAATGGCTGAGCACCATAGCGATATCAGTTTGAAAATTGGGTCCAGCTAGAAGTAAATCATAGAGTGACAACCCAGAGGGAGTTTTTTTGCGACGCATTAAATACTACTCAAATTCTTAAAAAATTCCCTGGCTTAACTACTGGATGATGTGGAAAATAATAGTTGGGCCTATTGAGCTACGAAATGGGTACTTTTTCCATATGGTTTTTTTTAAGATAGTCTAACATGAACTCGTTATAAGCCTTCAAAAGATCTGAGTCCCACAGAAGTCTACGCTTCGAGCGTCAGAGGCACGCAGCAGCGATTGGTCGCGAAGGAGCAAAAACTGGCCGTTTCGCAAAGGGCAAACGAACTATAAAACGACCTTTCTTGTCACGAGAGTACGTGCCTATAAAGTTATTTTGGCAAAGCTCTTCCTCTGCTGTCATAAAAGTTTTGCTAGGTACCTCCTCCAATTCTCAAAACTTTGTAATTAACTTTGTAATTCTAAAAAATTTGGTTCTGTGTACGTATGATGAGCTCGTACGCAAGCTTTGAATGAATTCCCAGCGTTGGATGACGCCATGTCGGTGATGAGCCAACCTATACCGAATTTTGCGCAACAGGAGCTCTGTCAGAGCCTTTAAATAGCCCTTCCAGAATTATAGATGAATAAACGTCTGCTCCTGTAATACAATCAACCTTATCAGGCTCACAGAATTGAGGATCTGCAAGATTTAAGCTTTCTAAATGCGGCTACTTGCACCCAGCAAATTTTTCTGTAGGCAAGCAATGAGTAAACTCATTTAGAACTAATGCCAAGAATGGTTGTGCAAAATCTCGATTCTTTGGCGATTTTAGTGTTGCGTGTGTAATTGCAGTAGCTTTTGAAGATTCTTCAGCTCTTACGCCAATTACAGAAGACAAAGTTTTTTGTCAAGTAAGATTGTGAAACTGTACTACGCGCTTAGTAATGAAGCAGAGGTCCAAGCCCAGGTCAATCATAGCGCGAGCTAAAAGGGATTTTCCGCTTGAACTCTCTATAATCCCGCGTGCTGTCGCTAGCAGTATTGATGCTCCTACAGTAGCTGTATGTGAATCAATTTGAGAAGAAGCGTTTTCCTGAAGGGACGAACCAGTATGCATGTTAGTTGTCTGAGCTTGCAAGGTTTTATTATCGCGCGAACTAAATGCGGTTTCTAGCTGGACATCACAATGTAATTTTGTATGGTGTTTTGCTTGGTAAGTGAAACATCTGTTTGTCGAAGGGCAGTTTTTCAAAAAGCGATTTTTTCGTAAACAGTTTAAGCAAAGCTTTTCCTTTTTGCAAAATTCAAAGCACTGAGCTTGAGCTAGCTCATTGAATTTAGAGCATCGTTGGAACCAATGAGTACCTCTACAAAGGTAACAAAAGGGAACTGACTTTGATTTAGACCTATCTATCGTCTGCCCATTGTTGGCAGCAACGCGTCTAAAGTTATTCGCTCGAGGGTTAGCTTGGTTGGCCGATTTAGCCAGAGATTCACGAGAATCGACAGAAGTATGAGCTTGCTCTAGCAACTGAATGCGTTTCTCTAAAAATTTGACCAAACCAGAATAAGTTGAAAAACCTACTACATTTTATTAAGACACTTCCCATGCCTCCTGAGAATTTAAATCAAGTTTGCGTTTAATGCAGTGTAGAATCCCATTATCGTACTGGTCAATTAGACATTGAAATTCACGTAGTGCACGCACGGCTTCTTCAGCACAGTTAACAAGCTCATTCAGGTCTTGTACTTTACGCTTTTTGACTGTTAAAAGTTAAATTAAATTTCCTAACCTGTTAAAAAGATGGATTCTCGTATTATCATAGCGACGTAATAATTCCTCCCAAGCCACGTCAAAATTAGCATCAGTAACATGAAGCCCCTTAAGCCGTTGGCCTGCTTGACCTTGAACCACGTTTCATAAATGTTGAAACTTGACAACACGAAAAATGTTAGCTTTATCTTTTATCATTGAACAAAATCTTTGCTTGAAGCTCTTCCACTCGTCTTGATTGCCGGTAAAAGTAGGCAACTTAATTGTCGGAAGTGAGAGATGGGGAACGTTTTGCGTAATATTTTGAACGATTTGAGAAGGCTGGGTAGGCAAACCAGAGCTACCAAATTGGACTAGGCTGTCTTGCAAACAAGATTCAGCACTAATATACTCAGTTTCAACTGAAGTATAGACATCATTTTAAAAATAATTATTATTCATCATTTTGTATCAAGTTATTATAACGCTCAACAAATCGTGCCCAGTAGAAATCAAGTAATTTTAATCGAGTTTTGAAGTGTAATTTTGTTAAAGCCTCTGCACCAACTTTGCTGGTCAAATTAGCATAGAAATTTTTGATTTTGGGTACCAGTGCCACTTGTGCCTAGAATTCCGATTCCATTTTTACAGAAAAACTTATTGTGTTTCAAAAGTAAGAATATTTACACAAAGAATACACAGGTATTTTTTTTAACGACTTACAGTAAATCATCTAACTCGAGGTATGTGCGTCCGCACATAAACAAATCAACAACAGGCAGAGAGGGACGGAGAAAACAAAAGCAGCTTGGCTTACTTCTAGATAAACCTCTCCCCACGTAATCAGGCTCACCCGATTGCCGAAGACCATGGGCCGTGAGCCGATGTAAGTGGGACGGAGATAAAAAAGGGTCGGAGTCGGTCAACTACCTCGCTGTGTGCTGAGAAGATCCGCACCAAGAAGAATAAAGAGTCTCCTTGCTTGTACGTCGCTTTGTCCTCTGGCTGACGCTTGTAAATGTTTTGACAGGTTGCCGTTATGTGTAACGTCACGTTGCATTAAAATTTTCCAAAGCTCTGCTACCAATATTTATGATGAACGTTTACTTGGATAGATTTTAACTATTACAAGTGGCGAACGTACACATCGAAAGCAATACAAAGCAAATTGTTCTTTCTTCAACTAAGAAAAATATGTGCGTTGTTATAAATAAGAGGCTGGCTTCGAAATTTTTCCAACCAAGGTTATTATAAGTGACAAAATAAGAAACAATAATATTTGAATTATTTAGCAAGTGCTATTGACAACCTTTATTCTTAACTTTAATAATATAGAGACGTAAGATAAATGCATAAAGAAAGAGTATAAATGCTAAATTAAAGGAAGCTTTACTTACAACGTTGCAAGCAAAAGAATCACGTTGTCTTTAAGTAAATTGTGTTTTAAAATACAAAAAATGCTAAACTGTCAAGATGCTTCTAAACTTAACGAGTTGCGAGAACGGAAGATGTTAGTTAAATGCAAGTTGAGTGTAGGCAACTGTAATGGCACTGGCAAAATGGCCCTAAACATCTACTCGAACTATAAAAAGCTGGCATGGCTCGACAAAAAAAAGTTGTAGCAAAGCAGAGTGAGCAGCGACGGCTACGCGGGAGTGTCCTGTTCACTCGATCGACGAGGCTCGAGAGCGCTCCACAGCTCTTAAAGTCTACTCTGTGTCTCCCAAAACCGACTAAAATTGGAGCGGGGAGAACCTAACACGCTTTATTAATTGATATGATAAATTAACAGATACAAGCGACAATCATCGCAGAATTGAGGGCCCTTACTAGTCACTTTATAAACTGATGTAATAAATGCAAAGACACAAGCACTAAATATTATACAACAC
Source organism: Copidosoma floridanum (assembly GCF_036245765.1). NCBI lineage: Eukaryota > Metazoa > Arthropoda > Insecta > Hymenoptera > Encyrtidae > Copidosoma > Copidosoma floridanum. The sequence goes on from NW_028321911.1 coordinate 3,875,459, forward strand.
GGGGCGCTTACTAGTCTTTTTGTTGTGGAGCGGGCAAAGCTAAGGTATACCGATGCAACGGCTTTCACGATAGGATTCGATGCTAGTCAACGATAGTCGAGGCTGCAAATAATCACTGATTTTGGATATGCTCAGCTAACCTAAAGTCCTAGGGATTTTCTGGAAACACGAAAGCGTGTCACGAATTTTTTTTTACTAATTAATAAAGTCATTGTACTTCTTTAACCGATTGTAAAATGGTTTTTCAAGTTTGAAGGAGATAATTCATAACTAAGCGAGGGGGTTAAAATGTTTGAAGTTTTGAAAAATCATTTTAAATAATATCAGACTTTAAAAAGTCTGCTAACACCAAACAAATGGAGCGAGATAGTAAGCGCCTGTATAAATCATTCTCAAATGGCTTTGAAGCCAATTTATTCTGCAACTAATATCTTAGACCCTATTAAAAAAGTAAAAACTTGATTGAGTATTAAAAGGTTGTGCAGTGATTTTTAAACTTGCCAAAAATTTTAATTTGAAAAACGATAAGTTGCTGGTTGAATGGTCCAAGTCCAAAAAAAGTATGAAATTTTTATTTGTTTAGTCTTTAATAAAGTTTTATGCATTATTATTTATCACGATTACATTTCAGGCATTTGGATGAAACAGTTTATTCAGAACTGTATGAATCTAGTCAGTTCTCTGGGTTAGTGGACAGGAGCTTGTTGTGGAGCTTTAATATGTCGTGTTGCAAACGCTCTCTTGGGTCTTTTTTGTTTTTCAGCAGCTACTGAAAGATCTTTTAGCACGTACGGATAGATACACACAATAAAAAGAAGCAAACTAAGAATCGAGAAAGCTTGCAAGTTAACATACATTGCTCTTAATCTTTCTTCTTTAAATCCGAATCAAAAAACAAAACAAAAGTCTATCAAAAAAAAGTCAAGATCTTATGGACGATGTCAATTCTAATGATAAAGTGGAAACGAAAGATGAATGTAAAGAGTCCAATGAAGCTAATGGGGTTAATGGAAATAAAGCTGACAATGATGTAGATGAAGAGTAAAATAACATGCAATACCAACTAGACATTTAAAATGATCTCAAAGTTGATCAACGAAGTGACTCTATGTTTGATGTTGAGAATATACCAATAGCACGTGTATGATGCATTATATGTATTATATATAAGTATATTAAAAAAAAAATTGTATTATAAAAAATTTTAAGTCTATTTAATATACCAAGAAGTTACTTATCTTAATTTTTGTACTCAAAATCTACACTAGTTCGTTTTGCAAGATACTCGAAAGTATCGTGCTTAAAAGTGTAACAAGAAAAAAAAAATGATTTTTGTAACAATAAAATAAAATTTTTTTTTTTTATGATTCTTTTTTGATTTTAGTATGACAAAATTTATGAAAAATAATTTTGTGACGGTCACGTGACGGTCACGACATACATTTTTTCATGACGGATCATATCGCACCTCTTACTATGAATCAACCAACATTAGGGAGATCTAGTGGTAAAGGCCGTATGTATCGAAAGGCCCCAAAAGGCATCTTTTTTCTATCATTATGAATCAAAATTGTCACTTTTGCGCATTTTATTGCGTACTTACACTATTAATGCATGCAGTAATAACCATTCCAAAAATATTAACACTATAATCAGCCGTACATTATATTGTTGATTTCGCGTTAATCCCATGATAAACCAACGCTTGTTCTTCCAAAAATTAGCGTTGATTACAGACAATAATAGTATCTATCTTTCAACTATTTTTTTGATAATAGTATTATAGTTGCAAAAGCAAATAATAATCTTCAAATTAATAACTTCAATTTTGCACAGTTAATAATAAGTCAACGTTGATTTGACGCTGCATGATCATAAGTTCAACATGAAATCAACGTACCATAAACGATGTAATGGACGACAGATTTTAGCATTGATTTAGCATGTATATTTTTGATAGAAAAGATATTTTGATTTGATATACTTAGATGTTTATTTATAAATATTAGAATATACAGGATTATTCTTTTGTATAATTGTGTAATGAAAATTCAACTTAAATAAAGATTGGCTGTCATTATTAACCATAGGCCAATGTGAGCCAGGGCTAAAGTATTTATTGATCTTAAGGGAATTCAGTATATTTGCCGTGGTTTCTACGCTACCAACTTCTCTATTGTGAGAAATTATGGTTAATAACTAATTATCTAGCTGTTTAAACTCAAAATAAGGGAAAGAGCCCCCAATCTGGCCCTTTGAGGAATTAATCAAGCTCAAATTCAATGCAATCCATTGCAAATTGAGACAGGAAAATTACACTTGCTGCTTATAAAAGAGAGTGTCAGTGCGCATCAGCTAAAATTTAACTAACTTTTTTCAAAAAGTATTGCATTGAATTGTCTAAAATTCGAACTGGGCCTCTAAAATGAAAAGGTAAACACGGCTCTTCTCGTAGTTTTGCAGTTGTTTAGTTTTAAGAAACTGATATTTGTCGTGAACAGCATTACATAACCTATAAATCTGTATATGTTGAGTAAGTTCATAACTTGAACTGTATATTTTCAAAAATTCTGAAAGGGCCACAGTTTATCTATTTATTTTAGAGACTCTGTCAAAATTTCAGATAACTCAATGCATTACTTTTTTTAAGAAGTGACATTTTAGATTATGCACACTGACTCATTCTTTTATGATCAGGAAATGTAACTTTTCTCTCTTAATTTATTGCCATGGAATGCACTGAATTTGGGCTCGATAGATTATTCCTCAAAGTTCCGACTTGGGGGCTCTCCTCTTTATTTTGGATTTGAACAGCTAGATAATTAGTTATTAAGCATAATTTCTCACAATAGTGAGACTCCAGCCAATGTACTAAATCCCCTTAACTTTTAAAGTAAGTACTTTAAAATTTTTTAGCAAAATTTTTACAGTAAAACTTCACATATTGGTCTGTAAACAGCCAAGTAAGAAGAAATGTGTTACGAAAAAATGTAGCCACCCACTTTGCGGCCAAATCGTTTTCCTTAATCTTCTTATCTACACACTTCCTTTATTTCTCTCTCTCTCTCTCTCTCTCCCTCTTGCAGCTGCGCGCACCACTATACTGTCTACCGCTCCGTCTCTCTTGCATGAACGCCATACGCTTTCTTTTCCTAACGCTGCTTCTCTACTTAAATGTATGTATGTATGTATATACATATTTTTTTTTATATTATACTACTCTACGTCCAGCTCCTTTTATTAAGCGCACTACTATGGGCACTTAGCACTTGGGAAAGGGATAAGAAAAGGGATGGAAGGCCTCCTATTATAGGAAGGTGGTCGGAAAAAATGAGGCAATTATGCTGCGAGGAAGTTGCCTAAGCTCTCCTCGAGGAGCATTGCGTGGTGAAAAAGCACATGTGAAAGTTCACAGAGGTACTTGCCCGAAAAAGTTGCACTGGCCGGGAATCTAACTACGGTCTCCTGCGAGCCAATTCACGACCTAGCTGACTGAGCCATTGCGCGTTCAATATGGATATATTTTTCTTTTTATTCATTATTGCCCATAGGCTCAGACATGACGTTCTTTTACACAAGGATAGTGTTAATTTGCCATCGGTGCACCTGAGTTATAACCAGATGTTTATATACGTATATAAACATCTGCACCAACTCAGTCACACCTATGATCACGTAGACGAAGCGTCAGAGAAACAGTTAATCGACCTTCAAGAATCAAGAGCACAGGGGCTCTATCACGGCTTTGGATATCTCGCAAAAGTCAGTATTTTTTGATAATTTAAGTAAAATTCTGGTTGAATGCATGCACAGTCTAAGAATTATCAAAAAAAAAACTGACTTTTGCGAGATATCCAAAGCCGTGATAGAGCCCTAGGCGAAAAGGCGAGACTTGAATGATGACCAGACGATCCCTTATTCAAGTACTAACCGCGCTAAATGCAGCTTACCCTCAGAGATCGACGGAACTACAGCTCTGCCGTTACGCCACTACGACCCCTCATAATAGCATAGTATAAGTATAAGTCTTTATTTAAGCCAGGGGGTACAACCACGTATGGCTTCATGGGAATATAACAATGTAACACCACACAATAACAATATTTATTCAAATCAAATAATCACTAATTAGTACGCAATATTGTAATCAGTTACAACTTTGCTAAAAAATTAAATACAATTGAGATAACAATCTATTGAAAAACTAGAAGGAATTTAGTTAACAATTGTATATTTACTAATAAAGTGTAGCAGTAACTATTTATAAATTAAATAATAAGGTTGGCATTCAGCTAATAACTAATGGTATTGAAGTTTGAATAGCATAAGTAAGCCGTGATGTAATTTCACAGTGTATGAATTACAATAAAGTGAGATAGACAAGATAAAATATATAACGCAACAATAGAAATTTTAACATTTATAATCTAGGCAAACATCTGGTTTCGGATTCCCGCTCACTCTAATCTTGATTTAGAAGAAATATGAGTAAGAAAGTTTTAAAGCTATTCATTTTAGATGCGTGAAATACAGTTTAATGAAGTTTATTTATGAAAATCGATGATTGAACAGCGAAGGATCGTCTTATAGATTCAGTTCTGGAGTAAGGTATAATGAGATAATCCATGGGAAAACGAGTATACCGTCTAAGATCTGTAAAATTAGATGTTAATTGATAAAGGGACATAACATATGATGGACATTTATGCGCTAAAACTGAATAAGATTGGATGCCTAGGAAATAATCACGACGACGGGAAACAGAAAGCCAATTCAACTAAATGCGAAAAGGAGTCACTCTGGACTGCCAACCAATGTTACCGTATACAAAGCGAACACAACCATTTAAGGCTCTGTGCAGTTGGAGATTTGAAGTTGCAGCAATGCCATGTTAGGCTACTGACATATAATGAAAGAGCAGAAAAATAAGACTCCCAATGAGCTGCTTTCTCATGGAGAAAGATAAGGCGTGCTTACGTGCTTGAAAGACACTGGCAGAAACATGATGAGCATGTCGCTCCCAACTTAATGTAGAGTTCAACCACAAGCCAAGGTCCTTTACTTTAGTCATGCAAGGCAATGGGACACCACCAACTGTTATGGGTGGTATTCCCATTGAGTCTATCCGAGAGATATCCGCCACACTACCAAGAACCAAGGCAGACATTTTTAAGTAGTAAGCATCCAAACCATTTTCCGTCGCCTAATCGGCCAGTGCTTGAGAGTCCCAACTCACACACCCAGCCGCCCGGTAAAAGTCCTCAGAATAGCATGAGTAGTAGAGCTAGGTATCATCAGCGTACGACATGTAAGCGCAGTGCTGTAACACCCGTGGAAAATCATTCACGTAAATGAGAAAGAGCAATGGACCAAGCACTTTGGGGGGTGGTGTGTTTATTTTTTTTTAATATGTATATATATAATAGGTATGTATGTTTCTACGCTACGACTAAACAAATGCACTTGCTAAAGCTGAGGTATATGTATGGAGGACGGAGAAAGAAAGAGAAAAACAACAGCTGTACCTACACTACAGGCAAAGTAAACGTATGTATATTGTTCGCATACATACGTGTTGCATGTCCTGGTCCACCCAGGCATTCCGGTGAGTCAGAGACTTGCTTTGCTGTTGTATACAGTTTGTGTGCAGGATAGTATTCGCTTTGCGCCTATGTCAGGTGGCGCCGTCGAGTAAAAGAAATTAGCCCTTGCTAAGATCGCTAGAATACACGGAGTCTTATAGGAAAAATTTTTAATAAAATAAAAAAAAAAGGTTATCAAGAGTAAATTGACCAAATGAGTCAGTGATTTCAGTGTGTTTTATGTTAGTGTACAGTAATAAATTTTGTTGGGTGTTGTCATGTGTACTACAAGATTATAAAAAATAAAAACAAAGATTGCGACTATGATAACATAGCATATACATGTATATATATGTATATGTCCCTATATTTTATAGTTATTTGTGTGGGGCATTTCACATATACCACCCACAGCCCCTCACATGACCCCCCCAGCCCCCCACAAATAAGATCAAATTTTACCGTTTTTATCTCTAATTTGACATTTACTAACTTTTTCCTTAGACCCTCCACAGCCCCCCATAGTCCCCCTACAGATCCCCCACAGCCCTCCCACACAATTTTGCCTGTCACTCCGCAGACCCCCACAGACCCCCCACACCATTTTTCTTACATCATGTAATGTATACTTGTTAAATGATATAATATTAATGAGTGACTTTCAATTTATTACCATAAATATTGCCGATATATCTATAAAAATCATTAAGTAAAATCAATAAATTATGTAGAAGTCTTTTTCCAAACAGTATTTTCTATTTCTGTATTTTTTTGCCTTTCTACTTAAATAAATAAATTATTTTTATTTTTGCATCTTAATGAAGCCACATATAATTTACCATAAAAATAGGGTTTTTTCAAATACAAATCTACATTATCAAAACTTTGACCTTGGGATTCGTTTATTGTCATAATAAATGCCACAACGATTGAAAATTGTTTACGATACAAAATAAACTTTTATGTTCAGAAGTTTCCTGTGTCTAAGGTCATTCTTGTCATGAAGACTCTATTTCCAATTTTCTCTCCAGTTATTATTTCTTCTTATATATTATACTGTCATAATTTTGTGATTTGTAAACGTATTTCGTTACAGAGTCCATCTGATATACTTAAATTTCTCAGTAACATCACTATTGTATCAATTTTTAGATTAAGTTCATAAGGTAGTAAACCTTCACAATTATTGTTCAACATTTTCACTGGAAAATTTAAATAAATATTATTGTCTGATTCATCAACCCCTTTATAAGTTGCGCTATCTATACTGAAGTAAGTTTTAATTTCTCCAGTTAATTTTTTGAGAATTTTATTTTTCGAATAAGAGGTGTTCTCGTTATGCGATGTGAGTATAACACTATTTATTGAACAGTTGTTAATATTAGAAAATTTTTGAGAACATTTATCATTTGAGATCTAATTTTAAGAATTGTTAAAAGTTTTTATTTCCACATCCCCAGCTTTTAATATTAATTTTTAAAATCCTCTATCGTTAGAACGAATATTGATTTCTAATTTTGAAATTTGTAATGAGTTTCATAAAAATAAAGATTATATAGTTTGTTTAAGTATAATGTTTCTATTACCATTTTTTATCACTACGAGAATCTGACGAAAATCACTTCCTAAAATAATTAATTCACTTTCAAAATATTTTTCAGTATTACATTAATCTCTTAACGTTCTGTCTACTACTTTCAATGCTCTTTTCGGAATCATTGAAGCATCATCCCAAATAATTAAATCAACTTCACTTAATTTTTTGTTATCTGACTCAAATTCTAAGAATGCATTCTTTATATTATTAAGATCTAAAGGAAGTCTAAAAGTTCTATGACTGGTCATGCCTTTGGGAAGCAAAATTGATGACAGTTCATGCCATTGACACCATTTGTTTATTTTAGGAAATAAAAAAATAAATTAACGTTTTATGAAAATAAGTTTTTCCTGACCCTCCAGAATTACCTATAAAGAGAATGTTACTTTTTTGTTCGCAAATAATATGAAATATATTTTTCTGGTCATTATTCAACAAACTTTTATACATCGAGTTAAATATTTCTTTACTGAAACGTATTTCATTATCTACATCTTCTTTTTTACTCTCCATTTTTTAGGTCTAGGTAAATTAAAGCATTCACATGATTTATCTTCTGATTCTAAAATTTGGTTAATATGTAAAAGAGCTAAATTATCTTCATTATTAAGCAAACCCTTCGTAAAAAATTCTTTGTATTCATTTCTTAATCTACCACTTCAAACGTTTTATCAAATTAAAAACTAATCGAAAAATTTTCTTAATTGATATGGAAATGAAACAGCAATTGCTTTTTTGAAAATATCATGGATTTTTTCATCATTGTCTATTAAACCCATTGCAATTGCAGTATCCTCAAAAGTTTTATAAGTTACTTCTTTATAAGTTCTAATGTCTTTGAACGATGTCGAACCAGTTACTTTACTTAATATAAGAAAAAAAAAGATCTTTCATGATCTTCTGGAGGTACAATGTTTAATCAACTAATTGCAATATTTTTAATTAAATTTTTCCTTTAAGATTAGTTTTTAGTTTAAGATTACTATTTCGATTTCCATATGTTTGAATATCGTTGTTCAAAAAATTAACTATAACGTGAACATTAAATTGATCTAAAAAGCTTTGAATTTTAATACTTGTACCAAAAGTCCCATTTTTGGACATTACGTTAATATATCTATCACTAATTTTTACATTTTGGTAATAATCGCTTCCTACTGTTAATTTATAATAATTTTGCCATTTATTTACAACATAAATGATTACTAAGGAACGAGCTCTCATGTGGAAATCTTTGTCACTCTACAGAAAATAAGGAAAAGTTCTGAATAAACAATTTCAGTCCCCTTTTACGCTTACTTTTATATTGTTTATTTAAAAAAATTAAAAAAAAAATTTAATTTAATTATAAATTTCATCTTAATATTACAAAGTACAAGCGATTTTTGCAACTTACAGTGTAGACTACCGTAAAAAAATTATTTCCATATTCGTCATTGAATCTGAAAATGAAAAATTTTTTCTAACCACTTATATCAATTGATAAAATATAGAATGCATAATATTAACAAAAATAATATAAAGTATACGTTATATAAAATTCAAATAATTTATATGTGATGAAGGTAATTAAAACTTCTCGTTGTTTAGAACGTAATCAATAAAAAAATAAAGTATACCTTTTTTCTTTAAACATAACGGAGGGTTCTAAAAAAATCTTTCAACGAACCACAATAGTACCTTCTGGGCAGTGTGGGAATTTACTGATTGATATACATAGCTAACGTTTAATGACGTAGAGCAAATACTTCTTTCTTACGAAATTCTGGGCAACAAACTCTCCCCACTAACAGATGGAATTTAAAGACTGTCCTTTTCAGTTAGAACAGTAGGAGGTTGGCGCGTGGAGCGTTCAGGGGGAAAAATCCTCATTAGTATATATATGTTCAAACAACAAACAATTAACTTTTAGAAATACAAACGCATGAGCTCCGTCACGTTGCTCAGACAGATCTAATCTGCCCCACGAATGCGCTCACTCTCCCTAGTCTCAGTGTTAGCAAAAAGATATTCGCATTCCTCCACCACTATCGGAATTTTCTGTTGGAAAAGTTCCGAAGCCAATTATAGCAGACCTACAACAGGAGTATAGAGAAAGACTTACATCTCCTGGGATACCCATATACAAAGGCATGTTCAGTCATTTAATAACAGGGCTCCCAAATCTTTTGAATTATTAACACAAGCACATTTCATCCAATGACCTAGGGTGCTTACTGGCCCTTTTAATAATTAATAACGCAAGCGACTATCACCTAATGACCCAGGGTGCATACTGGCCACTCTAATTAATAATTAAATCATAAATATTAACGTAAGTGAGTATCACCAGATGACCCAGGGTGCTTACTGGCCACTCTAATAAGAAATTAAATCTTAAGAAATAACACAAGCCCCTATCACCCAAGGACCTGGAACGCTTACTGGCCACTTTAATAAAAAATTAAATTTTACGTAAAAACACAAGCATGTATCACCCAATGATCGGAGATGCTTAATGACCACTGTAATAAATAATCAAAATGTTAAATAATAACACAAGCGGCTATCACCCGATTACTCGAGGTGCTTACTGGCCGCTCTAATAAATAATTAAAATGTTGAAATACAACGCTAGAAACTGTCACTTGATGACCTAGAGTGCTTACTGGCCACTCTAATGAATAATTAAATCTTGAATAATACCGCAAGCAACTATCACTCGATGCCCTGAGGTGCTTACTGGCCATTCTAGAAAATACTTTGTTTCGTTTCGAGCCTCTAGGTCGCGATGGACCGTTATCAAGGTCGCGGGGGGGAAACGTACCCGTTATCGTTGACAAATGCCTGTAGAGAGTAGGGAAAGAATAAAACGCTCAACACGACCTCTTCGATGATAGGAAACAACTTGTATTTTTTCTTTACAGCAAATATGAAAATGAAGGCGAATCAGGAAAGAAGACCGGAAAAATGACGCTAATAATCAAATAAATTGTAAATATGGACTGTGCTTAGACGACGGAGAGAGAGGAAGGCTCTCCTTGGCCAGCGTGCGTCGCTTGGTCAGTGCGATAAAGACCAAAAACATGCTGATCGAAGCAGACGAGTACTTAAGTCACGCTCGTTCTAACGCTCTTCGACTGCAACTAACTCGCTCGCGGTTTGTATAGAGAGACTTTGATAACGCGGCGACAATTAAGGTAGGGGGGCCCTTTTGGGAGAGACCCCCCCCGCGTTGCGGTGCCACGAGGCCTTCGTCTCTCGCTTTCTCGCTCTCAATAAGCGTATACACACATACGTGAACATACTTAAATCATAAGTAATAACGCAAGTGAATATCACCCGATGACCCCGGACGCTTACTGGCCATTTTAATAATTAATAACGCAAGTAACTATCACCTGATGACCCAGGGTCCATACTGGCCTCTCTAATAAATAAATAAATCTTCAATATTAACACAAGTGAATGTTACCCAATAACCCAGGATGCTTACTGGCCACTCTAATAAATAATTAAATCTTGAATAATACCGCAAGTGACTGCCACCCAATGCCTTGGGGTGCTTACTGGCCTCTCTAGAAAATAATAATACAAGTGACTACCACCCGAAGATCCAAGGTGCTTTTTAGCCACTGTTATCATTCTACATTTTAATTATTTACTAGAGTGACCAATAAACGCCCTGGGTTATCGTGTGATATTCACTTGCGTTATTATTTAAGATTTAAGTGTTTATTAGTGTGGCCAGTAAGCGCCCTGGGTCATCGGGTGACAGTCGCTTGCGTTATTATTCAAAAATACTACACTATTTCACAGTCTCAAATTTAAAGTAGTATTCAATTTAAATTAACCTTAATTGTTACTCAGTCACACGTACACAATAATTTCATACATCATTTAATATTATGTTAACATTATCTTATGTTTTAATGTATTCTTTGTATAGTTAAATTTAATTTGATCCTTTAAATTTAAGTACTTTGTGACTTTTTTAATTATAATTAAAAAATTAAATAATAATCGTCACAAAGAAAATGTTGTATAACTGGAATTACTGATAGAAGCAATGAGAACAAACTTAATAAGAGATGCATTATTATTAAAATGCAAAAATTATCAGTAATAGAATGGATACGCTGAGGTAAACAAATTGTAAACGCAATTCTTATTTATGTGAAAATATCGTGAATAAACTTTGTATCACTTTCTTTGCCCTATAGTAATGCTGCCACTTATTTGACTAGCATGGTATAGGTTATCAACTTACTCGTGTCTACACTTACTTGTTTAAAGACTTAAAACATAACCATGACAACACCATAACAGTATCATTATTCACTTTTTTAAAAACTCATCTCATTGCACTTTTGTCAAATTCAAAAATTTTTTATATTACTGTATCGAAAAAACTATCTTCCGCTGAAACATTATTATGTTAAATGAGCGGCATTGACAAACAGAGCAAGGTATGCAGGTATCTACTATGTATTTTGTTTTTTGTTTTTTTGTGGAGGGAGGGGAAATGCATTGAGGCACACCGCAGGGACAGCAGTGGTGTGGGACTCAGTGGATTTTTTTTATTAGACCACCCATAACCACTAAACACCCCCCCCCCCATGCCGCGTGGCTTTTAAACCACCCCGGACCCGCGTTAGCATTACTTCAAGGTGGAGCCAACAGGAAGACCATCGCGTCTCACAGCATTAACGAGCTAACTCGCCACCATTTGCTAGAGGTGCTGATGCTTCATAGTAGGCCGCCTACCTAGCCAGCACCACTACAAGCTTAATGCTTTCCCTTGCTGTTAGGTAAAAAGTACCCAGCGCAGCGTGGGTCCACATAAGCCTGTCTTTCAACGCAAGGCCTTTTTGCCTTATTTTAATCCTGCTTGGGCATTATCCCTGGCCTCTTTTAAGGCTCTTCTAAATAAAGGGCAGCTCCTGCTGCCTGCTTCGTGCTTGTTGTCCGTTGTTGAGCAAAGGAAGCACCGTGCTGGGCCTGGACACTCTTTCTTCCGGTGGTTTTGAGCTTCCACACCAGAAGCAAAGCTTGGATCTGTTTTCGTTCTTACAGTTGCCTAAGACGTAATCATATCCAACGCATTTGTAACATCTTGTTACTTTACTTCTTCTTCGAATTCGGCAGCTTACAAAGCCAACTCGTAACCTGCCTTATTTTTCTACTTGTTTGGCAGATGCTTCGTCCACATTTATCAACGCCAGCCTCTGTCCTCTGGAATTTGGCTTTAAGAGAGCTACTTCTGGCTCCTGGCTCAGACGTCCAAAAGTCCTAGAAAAAGCCTCTTTGACCTCATCTTCCTCTACAATGGCATCCAAATCTCAGACCTCTAATGTCACTTTTCTGTTGCTCATTTTGACAGTACCCTGTCCAGCTACCGACTTTTCAATTTGCTGTGAGAATGCAGTAGCACTCTCTACACCTTTGGCCTTAATAAGTATGTCTCGTTTTTTTGTAGTGACAACACTTTGGACTGCCACGTTAGCCTTATCGGGGTCAAAATTCGCCTTCATCATCTTCAGCACCGTTGCAAATATCTGTCCTTCAGCTATCTTCACTACTACTGTTGTTGTGGAGTGCACTTTATTCTTCTTGCTTGTTTTGTCATTCAGGAGAATTTCTTCTTGTTTGCCACTGCCTGTTTCCTTTGTCTTCAAAGACGTAGTCTGCTGGCCTTTCTCAGGGCTGTTCGATGGGCTCCCGTTTCTTTTACTTCGTTCTATTTCTTTTAGGGCAGTATTCACGGTTTTCTTTCTGTACATGCCGTCGAAAATTATCTCGCCTTTGTTTCCTCCACAGCAGGGATTCAAATGACGACTTCCAAGCTTTCGTATACACATCCATCTTCTTCAGTAAGAAAGCCTTTTCTTAGCATCTCTGCCTCTTGAAGATGCTTAAGAGCGGCTTTGAGCCCATTTTTAACAGCGTTTGCTGTGTTGCCATACTTATCGCTAATTATTTGTAGCGTCTCTGTGATGTCTTTCGTTGCTGATTGGACTTTATCAGCAACTTGCTGTCGCTTGACTCTGAGCATAGCCACACTTTGTGCTCAAGAGGCAAGCTCCTTCGGGGTCTGGTTGCTAAATATTGACACGTTGCTGTCCTCGGTGTCGTTAGTGCCTATACTTGACAGGCTTCCCTATTGTTAGCAGTCCCTGTTGGCCATGAGACACGTCTTTGTGCCCCCCCCCCATCACCCAGAATCCGTGGGGCCTGCGACAGAGAGGTTACTGCCTGGGGTTCTTGTTTTGCTTAGACATTTTTCGTTTGGCATCTTTTTAAGTGTCATCCTGACCCGCGAAGGCCAGCACTACCCTTTTATTCTAGCAATAAGTATTTGGAAAGTGTTAAAACCAGGGTAGCAGCCCTTTCTGTTACCATAGAGGACCGCTTACTTGCTCGGGCCAGCTGGGAGTCGCCACTTTCCCTCAGTCCCACTTGCGGAGACTGTCTGGCGTTGAGTAACAAGTCTAAGAATGGTGTTCGTGTGTAATGTATGTATATGTTGGTACACAACGGTCATACCAGTGAGACGAGCGGCAGGTGTACAGTCCCACGACCACGCAGACAACCCAACAAAATGGGGTGGCGTAAAGCACTAAGTTGCCACCATATAGCCTTCTTAGTGGTAGTAAGCCTAGATTAGTCGGCCCACCACGTCTTTTTTGTTTATGAGGCGTACAGCTATATTATATGTGGTTACCCAGACTTACCTGGGCCTCATCGTCCGGCTTCACCCGCCACCAGGCCTCCAACGCAAGCCCAGGAAAGGACCCACCACACACAACCCGGAACAATCCGTAGGTATCTCTGTGTTTGTTTAGTAAGAGTGTGGTGCATGTATCTGAGAAGAAGGTTTTAACCGCCGCTTACTTCTACACACGACGGGTGCTAGTTTTTGTTGGCCCGCATCAAGCAATGGAGTGCCACCCATGGTGGCAGCAGAAAGCGAAGAACAAGGAGCACAAGCAGAGCCGGCCCATGCATCCACACCGGTGAAGGCAAGGGGCACTAGTCTCCCATCCACACCACCACAGATACACATGCCAACGCCACACATGCCCTCCGACCCACGCCCCTGACCACCACCTCAGAGAGCAACCCCAACTGCCCATCGTCACCTCATGTCTTTAGAGGATGCCTCTATCCGCCACCCGGGGAAGCGTCTAGTATGGAAAAACTAGCGAAAAGCCCACCTGGGAGGTGTCTACTATGTACGCCGCTAATAATTATTAATTTCCTTTGGCTTTTTAATAGGTATACGGTGATTTTACAAAAAAAAAAATAGATATAGTGTGATGATTTTGTATTATCAGCATTAAAATTATCACACTGGAGCTAACATTATTTTCACGACTAAGCCTTAATCACAAAATATTACTAATTAATTTATTATGTTTTAATACACTAAAGTTCATCTAATTATCATCAAGTTTTAATCAGATCTTGTTGAACATTTAATAAATTCATTATTTAAACTAAGATGATCTAATAAATAAGTTGTTGGACTTTAACCTTCATTACCCTTTACATACAGTGCACTCTGCATCTTCATTGTAGACAACAACTTTGACAATATAGCAGCTGGTTAAACTCAACGTTTTTTTATTTATTATCCTAACTTTGTTTTTTAAGTTCTTAAAAAAACTATTCGATGAATATTATTATATTAGCTCAATAGTTTTCTATCAATTACAGTATTTTATGGCGTACATTCCGAAAATAAAGCTATCATGTTGAAATATTTAGAACACTCCAATGACAGAAAAAATTAAAACAATGGATTAAAATTTTTACCTTTTATTATCATAATTTATTGTGATTTATAAATGCATAAAATCATTAAGGAATTTTTTATCCTACTTTAGTAATTTTTTGCCATTTTTTAATTCCCCTCTTGAAATTCTGCCAAGTTTAGGAGCCATGCATATTGTCCCATTATTTCATAATTCTTTATAATTCACCAGGATTATCTTATAACTATATGCTGAGAAAAATTATTCGTCAACCGAAGAATCAAATAAATCATGTTAAGTGATAAAAGCATAATGAATAGTAGAATCCAGAAATGGTTATCTTAAATTAATACTTAAATTATTGAGCATGGTGCAACAGTGTCATCTTCTTTTTAACTTTGGTAACTTACTGGATTAAAGGTGTTATTATAAAAAGATTATATTAATAATAATAATGAACTGTCTATTGTAATAAATATCTGTGGTGCTAACGAAAAAAAAATTTGACATGAGAAAGCACCATAAAAACAGTTCAAAAAATGTAAAATTTTTATGCAAATGAGCTAAGTATTGTTACATAGATTTCTTACTAGTATATTCAATTATAGTCGCCAGCTAGCTATAAGCATGTCAGTTAATTTCGTAAGACAATCTCTTATGGGACATTTCGTTTCTGAAAATCATGGATTCAGAGCAATTACAAGGTAACAAATTATTAGTTAACATGTCACAAGCTTACAAAGATTTTTTAGAATCCAGATTCAAAGAATCATAAGGTAATTGTATATACTTACACCACTAACAGCTTTTTTCTACCACCTGGTGACGCTGAAAGAAAGAAACAGAGAGAGGGAGTGCGCCTCTGTGACCGTATAATATATATATATTAATCTGGCTGACGAGAGAGTATGTGGCGGTGGGGGATGAACAGGAACGAAGGGGGCAAGGAAAAGTGTGATGCTTTTGCCTATTTTTGTCAAGCGAGAGTCTTACTTAAAAAGCTTTGCTTAAGAAAAGAAAACACAAAATAAAGTAAAATAGAACATTAAACTGTTTAAGTGACGAAGAAGTCAAAACCATAATTTCTTGATCCAATAAATCGTTAACATCTTGGGTACGTTGTTCTTTTTATAAAACTTTATTCATGAAGTTCGAAAATGCCTGTTGATATTTAAGTTGAATGACATATTATCCATTTTAATTTTGAAACCTAGCAAGCAAAACTAGAAAAATATGCCCTTGTGCATAAGAGTTGTCATTAAACAATAAGACCAATTCTGGAAAATGTATGCCACAGTCGATAAATGTATTAACTTTGTATCTGTCAGTCAACCTACGTATATTATTTACAGCATGGCAAAAGAAACACCACCTATTTTAAAGCTGTTTTAGAACATTTATCTCCAGGAGCTTATAGAAATTTCCTTCATATTTCTTATTTCATGCAAAATGTTAAAGTTAAGTAGTCCTTAAACGAAATGGGTGCTTTGACTTCGTGTGGTTTTTTCAGATCATCTTATTGGTCGTTAAATACACTTTTTAATTGCAATAACATAAACATAATACTGGCTTATGTCATAAGGTATTATGCTGTAGCTCATAGCTAAATAACTAGAAGCCAGTGTATATGTTCTAGGTGGATTTAGATACGCAAAAAAAAGATTTGCTAACGTTTTTATGCAAAATAAGACAAAGATTGTCACATAAATTTCCTTTGTAGTTATTAAGTTATAGTATACGATTAGCAACAAGGACGTTATTTAGTACCAAAAGACAATCTCTTATGGGATGTTTAGTTTCTGAAAAAAAGATTTGGAGCAAAAACGAAGTAAGAATTCATTAATCAACATTTACTGAGCTTGCAAACATTCGTTTTAATCCAGACCCAGAATATTATACAGCAATTGTTCATAGTAACGCAACTTACAGCTTGTGTCATAAAAGAAGTAACTCTCGAGCGTTTCGATAGTCGTCTTGCCGTCCTAAATTAGGACATTTTGATTACTCAGCGCTTAGTAAAGCTTCAGATAGATTCTTGACATTTATGAACCATACTTTTCTGACGCTTGTAATAATAATAAGGTTTTGATAAGAAATTGATAAAATAACAATAAAATGATGAACAATTACTTTCAAGACGGGCACGTAGCTTTTCTCGATAGAGGATATCACTATGTTGTCCCATTATTGTATGGTTCTCGACTAGTCATGAGAATTATTACATTACCGTATGCTGGAAAATGATAATAGTCAACCAAAAAGTCTTATAAATCATGTCAAGTGATAGAAACATTATACGTAATAGAATCTAAAAATGGTCATCAAAAATTAATATTCAAATTATTGAACATGGTGCATTAATGTTATGATCTTCCTAACATTGGTAATTGTACAAGATTAGAGGTCCTCTCATAAAGAGGTAATAGTCATGAAAAATGAACTATTAAAATAAATATCTCTGGCATTTACGACAAAAAAATTCGACATTAAAAAGCACAGTATAGACTAAAACGTAAAAACAATTTAAAAACGGTAAAATTGCTCAAATATGGAAGCTATTATCACCTTATCATTGTGTTAGCAATAATATGAGTTAAAAATAAAATACTTTACCTTACTAATGACTGTCTTCTAATAATGACGAAGTTATAAACAAACCCAGATTCATATCGCAAAGGTAACATCAACGTCTAAAATGGAAGTCATTTTTTTAACACACTTCTGTACTGATTGTATATTGACTAGATTACTAAGAATAGTACATGTTGAATACGTACACAATAAGGAAACAAGAAGAACTCAGAATCAGAAATACTTTTAATAATAACTACTGCTAAAATTATAGCAAATAGTGCTTATACGTATCTCTAGAGAAAATTCACACAAGGCTTTAAGAACTAAATTACATTGTTTAAGAAGTAAATTCTCTCTTTTTTTTTAAATCCCTGTATATTTTGGGCAAATAGTGTCAAAGAAGAGGTCAATGCTAGTGCTTATTCCGTTGCTTTGTGACAATTTTGGCTTAGAGAATTACATAAATAGGTGCACTTTGATACTGGTGAATTAAGGGGATCGAGGGCTAAAAGGCATGAGAAGAAAAAAAACAAAGAGGGCTCGAAAAAAAGAAAAGAGTGAGGCAGAGTTCGTTGAGACGTGAAAAAAAATGATATGGTAGATGTTGACACTAGGAAAAAGCTGGTAAGTATCTTTCTCATAGTTTTTCGTGGTGGCTTTTAAAAAAAAAAGGTGAAGAGCGATCGAGGAAGTAAGACCTTTTTTTGTTTTCTACGATTGAATCGGCAGATCTTGACTCGATTCTTCAAAGATATTGCAAGTAGCTCATTTTTTTTTAACAGTGTTCTCACCTGCGTGCTACTGAAATTTTTATCTATTTTTATGAACATAGTTTAGTGTGATCCATCTATTTTTTTTGTGCAGGAATCGCTTGTTTCTTCGGTTCGTCAATTTGTTTTGATACTCAACACCGTCAGATGCTATTTGGATGTAGTCTGATATTTTCCTATAAAGCGTATTCAGAGTAAAAGCTAGTTCTTACAAGTTTAAATACTAAAGGGATTGGCATTTCCAAGATGACTTTACGCACAGGTGAGTTATGAAGTTTATTTTAATTTATTATTATCAGGATAGGATTTTGACAACCACAGAAATCCTTGATTGTGCTCAGAAAATAAAAACGAGGAAAAAATTTTCTGCCTACCAGTAAAAAGTGCTATTTACTGAAATTTAATAATTTAGGTAGTGGTGTTTTGATTGAAGAGAGTGTGTATGATATTGTTTAAAATAAAAAAAAAATTAAAATTAAAACTGCGCTGGTATCAAATGTTACAATCATTTTTGTAAAATTGTACGTTAGTTGTAAAATTGTAATTGAAGTTAGGAATCTGCTTTGAAATAGACCTTGAAGAAAATATCTAGTTTTTTAAAATTTTCATTTTTCACATTTGTTTCTTAATAATTAGGGCATTTCAATCTTTCCCAATCAAGGATTTTATACAAATCATTATATACTTTAGAAATACTTAAGAAAACAGTACAAGGAACCTAACGAATACGATTACATACAGCTTGTTATTTTACATACATTTATAGTTAATACTTCTAAAAATCAATAACATTTAGTAATTAAGGGGGCTCCTACGACTACTGCTGAGGTCAAAGACAAACAAAAAATAAAGTCTTGTTTTTCAATAAACAAAAGTGTCTGAAAATCATTATGATATTTTTAATAACGTATGAAGTGGAAAAAATGATATTTATGTGTGTAGTTTAACTTTGTACGAAAAATTAATTATTGTTTTGACCAGCCTACTGCATACGAGGGTACACTACCAGACCAGACCACCTGTGTTGGTGTAGTATAGCGATGTAATATATAGGTATATGGTACACATATGTCGTGAACAAGTACGTCTGCTACTGACCTCCCGGACACTATTTATTTATTTCCATCACAATATATCTCGCTAAAATGGTCCTTTATACACAATTTTTAATACAGCATATCACAGAGGAAGACTCCATCTATAAAACGTAAATATTCAGTCTGCTGGGACATTTAATTTAGGTTTATTATAAACGAAAACAAATTGTTTTTCACGCTGCCCCATAGGAGCACGTGCTAATAGTTACAACTTTCAGCTCAGATTTCTCAAAATTTTGACCCATTTGAAATATAATTTAGACCACCATTAAATTCAGTAGACTTTTATTTACAAGAAATAATATATCTCTGTTTGGGGACTTTCGTGAAGGAGCCCCCTTAAAAACGTTTTAATAAAATAACAGTTCAAAAAATATTTAAGGAGACATAGGCTGGGTACGTAACGTGCGTATCACAAATCTTTCTTATACAGATCTCGAGAATATTGAGGAACTTGTTGCAATTTTCAATTTCAAAATTACTACTTCAAGACTTATATGGGCCAACTGGGAGAGATTATGTGGTCTTAGAATTAAGTTAAAAGATGCATTTTTTATAGCACCAGTGTTACTAATAATTGCTTCTTTTAACACAGCAACAACAGCACTCATAATATGCCATTCAAGTGACAGTCTTTTATTCAGTCAATTACTAATTATAATATTTGAACAATGCTGCTATCCAGTGGTGTCTTCGCAAATTGCAAAAAACCACTGATTGTGCTTAAAATGTAAGAAATGTGTTAGTCTTGTTTTTTTAAAGCTTACCGAGTATTAAAATACGTTTAAGTTATAATCGTTGTAGCTGTCACGTATATAAACCACCACATACCGGCCATTGAGCTGAAAAAAGTAATTCTTACAAGCACATAATCTACAAAGACTTATCATATACTAGTAGGTTTTTCCCCATGCGCTCTTCTTGCACCAACCCTTGTCTTTTTTTTAACTTTGTTTAATTGAAATGATACTTTATGAATTGTACTTAAGCGTTTTGGCATATATACTTACAAAAATTGGAATTTAATAACAACTATTTATCTCTTTATATGTGTCTTTTCTCGGATCACAAGAACTTTATTTCTTGAGTAACAGTTTATTGTACAATTGTATTAGTAAATCGTGAATATTAAAAAAATTTTGATACCTAATAATAAAATACGTATTCAAAAGACTCTAACAAAGTAGATTAAGTTATTTCATAAAAATAAATTAATCAGATTAGTGATTAACTTTATCGTATATTATTATTAAAGCTTAAAATTTTTGTTTATTTCGTTCGTATAGCAGCTCATAATATTTTCTTGAGCTTTCACATTACAAAGTTAATTAAAAAACTTTCTACTAAAATAATAGTAGTTTTTCACCTTCTTGCCTCAAGGAAGCACTTTTGCTGCTTAATTTTGGGTTCTCAGGCGTAGAATGGTTTACGAAACTTGATCCAAAAGGAATTTTGATGAGCCCCTTTATTAGTAAATTGAAGCCATGGGCTCACAGTGAAAAATTCTTGCCCAAAGAACAGAGTTTTTGCATGTATAATCTCAAAGATCTGAAAGACTTTTTCTTTTCTACAAATGCAAATTCATATTTTATTCCCGTAGGCACACTTTAGGCCTTTAAATTTCTCTATTAATGATAATAAAGTATCTTAATGTAGGCCATCACTAGCTCAAGAAAAATTTTTAATTGTTACATCACTTATATACAAACCTTAGTTACAGACTTATTTTATTCAAATCTAGATTAAAAATTTGGTTAAAACAATTTTCAGTTGGTACTGTAATATTCCGTATCATATACCTTATATTAATGAATGTAAAACACAGAGTTTCGGTTTTAAATTATTATAATCGGAAGCTCAGCAATCTCTAAACATCGCGTGGTACACCTGCTTCTGCATTCGCGTGTCATACAACTACTTTTTTCAAAGCGAGCTACCGTCGCAAAGTTAAACTACGCGTGCAACCTACAACAACCTTATGAAGCACTTAACTAAGAACATCAATTTGCAGTAGCACACCCAAAAATGTGAATGATCATTAATTTCAACATTCTTTACTGCGTATGTCCACAAGAAATATCATACACAATTTCAAGAGCAACTTTTACTTAATGTAAAATCCAAGAGATCAACAGTTTTAACTCTAAAGTAACTTTAAAGTTTGAAGAGTAAGTTGTGTTGCGTCTTTTAGGCGTATCTAAGACTCAGTTCGGTGGGCAAGCTACGTGTTAGAAGCTTGCATTTGAAGCAAACGTAAGACTCAGTTTGGTGACTAAATTTTGTGAAAAAAGCTTGAACGAACCAATCCACTGTAATTTTGCTTGCTAAATAATAAATCAAGTCAGAACAAGGAAAAAGGGACCGTCGACTTGGATTTCGACGTTAAAAGCAGTAGCCTAATTATTGTCCCCATTACGAATCTTCTCGTGTTCGATTAGAATCATCGTTGCGGTCAACCACGTAAGATCTTGCGACTGCGTGCGGGCAAGCAGTGGCTAACCATCGATCATAGAAGTAAGTTTAGTTAAAAAAAGTATAAATTGTTAACTTGTCAATGCAAGTATGAAACTTTATAATTTATATTATTTGTAAGATCAACTATTTCCGGCTTTTTAAAATTTATTAATTCATCAGATAATACATAACTTGATTGTCGATTAAATCAATTTTTTCAATTCAAATATGTTTCAACTTCTAAATTAAACAAAAAAGTCTAAGATTTAAAACTTCAACTAACAGACACAATTCTTACTTTAATGAGTAAACTGAGCAAGGAAAAATGTAAGTAGACAAAGTATGACAGATACTTTTACAAGGACGTAAGATAGAAAGACATATAAGACATTCTACTATTACCCTACATAAGGTATTAATTCAAATAGGAGGTCAACAAAAGCTGGTATAGGACACACTAAGATTACTGCAAACATATTACCCAGTAAAACCTAACACCATAAGGCCGAGTCAACAATTAAAAAGAAAACTATACTGTAAGAAAGAGCACGTAAGATCTATGGGGCCAACGGCTGGTGTCTGACAGACAGTAATGAAATTCATTTGTTTGTAAAATTAATCTATAAGTACAGCCCTTCACTTATCAAGGCTGGTACGTTACAGATAAGCATTCTTTGGGTAACTAAGCCATTTGTTTTATACTTAGCGTACGCTTTAACCAAATCAAAATTTTTCATTTTTTTTATTAATTCGTTACAATTTGATTGTTATCCTAATTTATTTATTATCTTTCGTTTTCTATTTTCAAAGTTTTTTTTATAAAATAAATCAGACACTTAAAGATATGAGCAATGGAGCTGATGTTTCAAGAAGAGTACATTTACTGCAACAGTACCATACAGCAAGCAGAGCCATTATATCACTTGAATCTCTTGAATAATTACGTAACGTAACCCTAAATAATAAAACTTTACATACGAATAAAGCTGCCCAACACATACCCATACATAGTGGCCAAAATACACTGCTTGAAAATGTCTTGCAAAGTATTGAAAATGGTAGATCCCTTATCTAAAATGCGAAAATACCTGTGTTTTTTGAAAAGGTCATTTGTAGGCTGAAGGGTGAGGCAAGAAGTTGTCTAGACAGATAAACAATAAATACATAAGACGATCTTACGAACCATTTAAAGGCACACTTTGCTTCTAAAACTTACGCTCAATACATTATTGACATCAATAAATCTCGGATAAAACGAGGGAAAACTATTCGCGAATTTCAAAAGAGAATCTGTTAATACATTAATCAAGAATTTTTAATCACCGATGCTAGCTCACCTTAGAAACAATTTATTCATAAATAATATAAAAAGAATAGTTGGACCTCTAATCACCGATACTTGTACACCTAAAGGCATGCTTCAATTATTATCATTACTAAAAACAAAGGATTCTTAATGACCGATACAACCTTGACTAAAAAACAATTTATTGATAAACAATACAAACAAAAAAAAAGTTAAGATTAAAATCACTGAAGCTTGCACACCTAAAGGCCCTTTTTCTTAATTATTATTATTAAAACTGAAAAACAGTTGGATCTTTAATCATCGATATAAGTAGGTAAACTATGGGGATTTAAGGAGAGTGCGAATTCTAGGATAGTGTTGATTCACGTTAGTGGATAAGAATCCTCATTGTTCTAGAATCCGCATTGTCCTAGAATTCCCACTGTCCTAGAATCCACACTACCCTTAAATCACAATAGGGGTTTGCGGCTTCTTAGCCTGGCAGCCACAACGCTACTGCGATGAGAGTGCTACTGCATTAAGTTCCATTACTACCCCTTCCGCTTTACTGCGCACGTAGGTGCTCTTGTCGTACAGCAGTTCCACTGCTGAACTTCCTGTTCTCGGATGATTACCATAACGTTCCCACGCTACTCTTCTTTCAGGAGACCCTACCAGTTTGACGGCTCGTTGATGAACGAGCTCTCTGTAGCTTGCAGCCACCTTGTATAGAGGTTCTGGTTATTATTATCTGTCTTGCTCATGTGCGCATACGTACGTTCACTTTCACTTTAATCGTACGAAGATACTCATGTCTTAAGTATGACTCATAAACAATTTTAGCATTATCAGACGATGTGTTACAAATACCTTAAAGGAGACTTAAAAATAACTATGAGAGAAGTTAAAGATGTCATAAAGTTAACTCAAGGACATCTTTAATGTAACTTTTACATGTCCTTACTGCTGTTTATACCCAAAAGGTGGTTTAGTAAAATTTTTTACGTCTATTATGTTAACTTAGCCACACGTTTGATAAGAGCCCCAAAAAAACGCTCTCATCTGTGAGGTACAACTATTAAATCTTACCTCTCCAAAACGTAGAAAAAAATTAAGACAGATAATTTAGTTCGCTTATTGTCTGCTAAATCGCGTTCGCACAGTAAAAATAACTTTATAAAGTATAAAATACTAAAACAAGTGCCGACACCCATTCCATAGATTCAGGCAAATCTAGAAGAAACTTTTTGTACAGTCTAACGTTATAATGCGCACGATTGGCCTTGTATGCTCCATTGTGATGCGGGCATACAGTGGCTAGTTTTATTTTACCAGTTAGAGGATAGCCCAAATTAGTAATATCATGAACAATAAATTTGAATCTTTCCGACCATTATTTTCTCAAGGAAACAAATACATGAATCTTCTTAGCATTGTGTAGGTGTTCTCGAAGAATTGTTCCTATTATATTGTATGGATAATTTCTCGACTCCGATGGTAAACCATGGAAACAGCGTTCCAAATATAAGTTTCTTCTTCTGTATTTGTCTGAGAGTCGTTGCCATAGAAACGGCTCCTTGAAGAGAAATACTATAGGTTTACCATCAGATTGAAGTGGTCGTGGAGCTAACTCTTTGACAACTAAATCGTTAACAGGCTGTTTATACGTTAGCATATCAACTACGTAATCCATTAGTTTTAAGTGCATAGAACTTTTTTTATTACCTAATGTTCTCCTCCCTAATGGATCACTATTTCTCATTACTTTTTTGTGATTCCTTTTTGTCCTTCTAATCAGTCCACTCCACATATCTGTCAATGAACTTTTCACACTCTTTGTATTTTATATCGTACCCTTTCTTTCCCACATTCTGATCTTGTCCCATGATGGTCAGCTAGTGTGATATATCAATAGTTTTTTAAAAAATACCACAACTTTTTTTTAATTTAGATTTATCTTTAGACTTTTTCTGTGCCAATTCCCTCTCCTAACGTTCTTCTCAAATTTTGCCCACTCTTCTTGTCTTCGCTTGTTCTCTTCTTCTTCTATTCTCTAGCTGTTGCTGCTATTGTGACCTTTCTCCATGACGGTTAAAAGACGAATTATATTAAGAGAGCTAGGCACGAGTCTTTAAAGTCTTACCCCCACAACCACTATCTTCCCCACCTCTACTTTTCATGAGTTTCTTGACATCTCCACTCATCAGATTGTATTGAATAATGCGAGCGTGTAGAGTTAAGCAATAGGCTAATGTCTTGGCAGGAAGATTATTATGACATTCAAATTCCAAATGTACGTCAACTGGAGCATTTTTCAGCAACTCATTTTGCTTGGAGCAATCAATGACGATGAGAGGTATATAAGATAGGAATTGGAGTTTGCTTAACAATAAAGCGCGATATTTACCATAATATGAATTCTGAAAATTAGCATACATATCATACAACAGTGCAAACTGATTTTTTGCTATATCAAGATTAGGATCCCTGTAGGAATAATATTGCAGATTTGAATAAAGTTTTACATTTCTTATGTTACAATCATTAAATATACTAGCATTAACTCCTCTTTAATTCTGACGGTTCATCTGAAAAGCTAAAATTACACAGCGTGGTTTTTTCAACTGATTAGACGTTTTCACTGTCCAAATATATTTTGATGTTGTAGGCAAGAGTAGATTTTCATAGAGCTCCCAAGTTCGGAAACTCATAGATATGAACTTATTTTTTGTAAATAATTAAGTAGTCAAATTTTATGAGAATCCGACATCACTACATATGGCATATGCTATTTGAGTTTTAATATTTCTATCTTGAACTCTTCCCAGACTCATACTGCGTTAGCATCACTATTAGCCACTATCTGTGATTAAATAACTGCATTTAAATCAGTTTATGATCTGTTGAGTATAAGTTCATGTTTTACGTTAACAACAATCTTGCGATAGTCTTCAGCGAAATCTAATATCATATTCAGTGAAATCAAGACATTAACGTTGCCACTTATATTAGATAGAGTTGTTTTATCTGAAATTCCAAACCAACCGGCATTTTCAGTCATTAGATCCTAATCAGGACTAAGTGTAAGCCAATTGTTCATAAAGGTCGTCAGACCTACATTCTTACATTTATTTATCTCTATATCATTTATCTTATATTTAATTTCTTTGAATAACTGGCAGATGGCGTTGTTTACCAATTCAGTACTTCCTGCTTCTGTAATACCATGTGATTTTACTAACCTTCCATAAATGTGAAGGAAACTGCGTTATAGTAGCAGACACATGTCTTAATGTTAAATTGATATAGGGTTTTCATCACTATTATTATAAGTTGCAGATGCGTATGGTTGATAAGCATAGATCTGATAGTGTGCAATAGACTCGTTAAAGGTGATGGGTGACTAAATGCTTAGAATATCTTCTATGCTTGATGCAACAAAATAAGAATAAAAAAATATTTTCCATCAGGGCCTTTTATTATTTTTAATCCTAGACTTCTTAGAAATTTAATTTTTTGATGCATTAGCTTTTGAAGTTTCAGCTGTCTTCTCCGTTGACGTCTTGGCGGTTCAGATGCTCGTTGTCGACTGAGTGCAGGAGTGCACGTTGAGCTGTTTATATACCTTTAAAATTGTACACGATTCTCATTATTGTAAGGGTTTTATGTAACACCTTATCGTTATGACTTCTCCACGAAAATTGACTAATTCACCGTCCTGGTCAACTGTACGTAATTGTATATGATCACTAATGCACCCAACGATCGGTGAATAAATTATTTGTGAAGCAACTTTAATAATTTTCTATCCTGTCAGAATGGCTAGAAAAAATTCGTGAATTATAAAAATTTTTATTCTGTTTATTACTAGGAAATGCATTTACTATGAGAATAGCCACAGGTAAGTCTGAGTTATGGCGTTAACTTTTGAAATACGTTCAGTGAAACCTAAAAGACGGCCTACATAATCTTTTGGTCTGAAATCACTAGAAAGACTACAGATTATTACACTATGAAATGTGTTACTGTTGTGTTTTATATCAACAGTTATACCCTAAGGCTATAATAAGTCCACTAAAAATGACTCAATATCTCGAATTTCGTAGCTACACGTTGGAAAAACGACCACTAGATTACCTACATAAAATTTATTATAACCTTTATCAATATTTGGAATCGAATTAAATGTAAGGAGTTCTACTAAGCCAAGATCGTAGTTATATTTCGAGAATAATTCGATAGGTGGAAAATACTGCGCTTCTAAAACAGAAGAAATACCAGACAGACTAAGTGTCAGTGGTTGTTCATGACTGCTGAAGAGTGAATGAATAATTTATGATTATAACACTCCCTTATATACTTTTTTACAATATCTTTGATAAGAATAGCAAGCACAAGTGACCACAGTTGAAAGAATCAAAGATTTGATATTTTTAATAGTTTTACTTAACCTTATCAACTCTTAAGTACAGCATTAAAACTAAAGGTGGCTGCAAATTGCCAAAGCTGTCAAACTATGAAACATAATTACCATATTTTCGATACCCTACCCAACGAATTCTAGGTCCATCCTTACTCTCAAGATTAATAATAGCAGTTTCACGATATGGTGGACCATTTTAAGGTACGTTGTTTCGCATTTGTGCCCCACAAAAATTAGAAATATTTAGTTTTTTAGCATATTTAAGTTAAATTATATAGGTTAAAGCTTGATCACAAATTTTTTTTTCATTGATTTTTTTTTAAACCACTTTCAGCATATGTGTTTAAGTAGACACCTAATCCAGTTTTATATAATCGAACTTTCAGACCTTTTCCAAGTGCAATAGCTTCTATAGTCTTATTGTGTCTTTGGCTTTCTTGCAGCTGCTGTTTTGCAGCCTGATTAGCATTTATACTTTTTAATATTTCAGCTACACCATTAGCTAGTACTCTGGTTGCACCTAAACCAGTAAATAAGGTTATTAAAGGTATAACACCACCAGTTTAAGCTGGGAGAAATGAAATACATGGTATTTTTACACTTTTTTTACCACCTACTTTCTCAACTGTACTACGCGCCCCCTTTAAAGCCAAAGTAACAACCTTGTAAGCATCTGTGCTCTTGATTTTTATTTTACGTGATGCAGCTTTAACGACTGTACGCAAGGCAGCGCACGGTCTCTTCTTACTTTTCATACCGATACCCTATGTACTTTTCAGCCCCATAGTACTCGCAATAGCTAGAGCCGCAGCTTTTTCTCCAATATTTAAATTTCTGGCTTTGAGTCTTTGCCAAGCTTTCTTGGTTAAGACTCTTTCTGCTGAGTTTCTAGCTTTGATGTCTTCTTGATTCTGATAATAAGCTACATCATGCTCCTTGCACGCTTTGTCTAGTGGATTTATACCAAGATCACCTCTGGCAAGACGTTTAACAAGTTTAGTACCTGGTCCGCAGTACTGATAGCCTGGTATGTGAAGTTCAGCGGGTAAAGTGTTTATGGATGTATACATACATTTATTTATATAAACTTGTATTAGATATCAACAAATTCAAAATTATTACTGCCATGATAAACTATGAATAAAGCATACTTTTAAACTTTTTCCCTCCATTCATTATACAAGTCTTTATCTTTTTCGATGTCTTTGGAGACGCGATCTGGAGCGAAGACTTGGAACCCATTATCGATGGTAATGATGACCTTGCACCCAAAGCATGTATTAATCTTGCTTGGCTCTATCACCATATATCTTCTATCTTCCTGCAACTCTGATAACTACCTTGTTGAGAGATAAATATTTTTAGCAATACGATTTTACCCGACAAAATTCATTTTCTAAAACAAATCGAAAATCCAATCATTATGTTCTATAGCTCACAGTATATAAACTAAAAGTAGCTACTCACTTTGAAGTCAAGCTCAATCTTTTGATAGATGAGAAGGGTTGAAATCTTTGTACATTGCTTCGAGGAGGAATCAATGTGCTCTCTGGCTCGCTTAACATTGAATTGACTTTCACAGGCTGATATATCTCTTTACGTAGGCTAGCACCTTTCTTTTATTTGGAGAAAGACTTAATATGCTCTCCAACTCATCCAGCATTAGAATGAGCTTTGTAAGCTGAGGTACCTCCTGATATAGAGATATTCCCTCTCCATAAGCTTACCCCACTCCAACATTCTCCATTGGCAGTCGCTGTTTATCTTATTCTTCTTCTACTTTTTGTCTTCCTGCAGTAGCATTTGTAGGAATGCTTCATCTTCCTCATCCATTATGAGTTTGTGCCTCCAAAGCAGTGTATTTGTAAAGTTGAGCAGATGGCGCTTATCATTTTTCGGACTCAGAGCTAATTTTTTCTGTCTTTCAGTGTTAACGTCATGGTGCATGGAACGAATGAGATTTTGCAGGCATGTTATTTCAGATTTGTTAAATAAACAATATTCATAGTCTTTAAATCTTATTTTTGTCTTGACAACAGATGTTTTCATGCCTTTTGCTTTTTTAATCAATTTATCATTTTGTACTTAAATACAATACATTTTAATACGAAGACCAATATATTCGAGCATAATTTTACCACAACACTTATGAGCCCAATCACTTTCTTGTTTCTTCGAGGTAAATTAAAACGATTATCGTCTGCATAATCTGATGTATCGAACTTATCGATATCTTCACCCATTACTTTATAAATGTTTGTATCTTGAATTTTATAAATCCAACTATCAGTGTCTGTGTATAATAACTTGCACATATCTGCAAAACGCTGCTTTATGTACGAATAATGAAAGTCATTTGTTAGTGTTTTTTATAAATCGAGTACACTAAGTCTAACTTAGATACGCTTTTTAACTGTGATATCTGTTTGTGCAAGTTGTATAACCACAATATTTTCAGCGAATATAGTTTGACTGTGAAAGTTTGTTTTAGTAATAAGGGTCTCGACACTATAGCGCCTATGCCATTTATTAACAAGCTTAACATCAACTCTTTTTCGTTCGCTTTCCATTGTCTTCCCGTAAATCGCGTTTATTAATAGCTTGAAAAAGAGTATCTCAATATCATTTTTTACATTATTTCTTTTCTCAGTATTTTAATTAACGTAGAGATTTGACCATGCACTTTGATTAAATTTTAATGCTCTATGTATTTAACGCAAGATTAATCAATGTTTCAAAGCTTGCTTTAAAGCTTGATAGTGTATAATATAATGTTCCTTATTGTATAATGTAGTCATCAGTTTCTTTTGCTTTGTAACACGTTATGTCATATGTTTAGGATACAAAGGTAAGTCTTTGTGGTCGTCGTGTAAGCTCCAAGAATACTTTAAGTCGACTTCCAACATGTAGCCGTAAAAGTGATTTTCCAGAACATGGAAAAAATGTAAACTTCTTAGATCATTCACCCATTCAAAGCTACCAAGTGGCAAGGTTTGTGTTATAGCCCAACCGTAGGGATTATTAGTATCATAGTACTCAAGAAATTTTTTTTCTTCCACGGGATTATATTCTTCATCCATGTATTTATTGTTTGTTTTCGCAAACTAGATAAAAATTGACTTATACCACCTCTCATACCTCTTTGAATAGATAATAGTATATCTTTATCGGTGAAAAGCTGTAATTTAACTTGTGTATATTTCAGCATGGCATTCCATGTTAGACCAGACATCGTGTAGTAGTGTGCAGAATCAAGTCTCTACGCGTTTATACAAGTTGTATAAAAATTTTTTAAAAACATCCACAAAAAATAATAAGTCAGTCTTCAAGTATAAATCTGAGTATGGACCAAAAGATTTGACACTGAATATTTTCCATACGTTTAAGGCACGATAATGGTCATCATAAGAGATGTCACTCTCGGTAAATTTGCTATAAAAGTCTCCTTTACTCGAAAACTTAACACCTTTGAGCTTCTTGAAGAAACTGACGTAATTATACGGGAAAACACCTTTTCTTAATAATAACTTTATCTAATCTTAAGTGTAACGATTTTGCATATATGTGCTCGAAGTTATATTGTATTGATCCGAGTAAGATGCTAGCTTTTCCAACGATGACGGCATGAATCTGAATGATTCAATGGATCTTAAGGTGATATCACTATCATCAATATATTTCGTAAAAGGTATGTATTTTTTTTATTTCTAGCAATTAGTGTGACACGACCTTTCAAGTCTGCAGCTGTTGCTATTTCCTTTATTATAAAGTGAGAGTCATAAACAGTCAGATTATAGAGAACAACAGGTATAAATCTTGAATTTTTATAGTTAATATAAGATCCTTCATGAGCAGCTCCTCCAAATTTTCCCGTTTAATGGCAATGATCTCTCACTTTTTATTCATTTTTTCTAAAGGTTTTTCCACAAATATGCTATCATTTTGTTAATGCGAAGTTTAACATTTCTCCATTCATAAGATTCATTGGCTTTGGTTCCTTGTACATTTGGTTTAGCTCATCTGCGAGTGCTATAAGGTTATCCACAAACCACACTGCAGGAGTTTTAGCTCCATCAGTATCTTCTTTTTGTCTGTAGCTATGATAAATTGAGCGTGTACCTTAAAAACTGCACTGAATATAGTATCCAGTGTTGTAAGCTTGATGTTTTTGAAATCTGCGATCATCATTTTCAACTGGTCTTAAAAGGCACTTAAAGTCAGCAAATATAACACAAGGAACTTTTTTCTTATAATTAAAATTATTGAACTAGAGCACACTTTAATTCTTAGTCGTAAGTTTTACTTTATACTTATTAACCACTACACAGTCAATCTCGTGGTTTTGAAGTTGATATTCAGCTTAAAAAAAATTTAAACATCTCTCACAAATGAAGCACTTACATTTATAACTTGTTAATTGACTTCTAACTAAACGTGATAAATTTTTAATCAACACATGATGGATCTTAAGTTCTGGAACATTTATTTCACTAGCAGTTTCATCGTATTCCTCTATTTTTTCCTCATTTTCATCAGTATAGTAATTTTAATCGAATAATAAATTGGCATACTTTTCTTTCTTCACCAAAATTATATGGCATAGAGTAACTTTGTAATTATTTCAAACTTTTTAAAGAATGTATAGGTTCACGGATACCAGATTTTGTTTTTCAAATTTTACAATATCTTTTACTGATACTGGAAACTTTATACCTCTACAGTTAAGTTTATTTTGATACTATATGTACTGGTTGATACGTTTACTGTGCATTCTGCTGGATAAATAGCTGATAATACTGCCTACATAAAACACTTATCATCATTGTTCTTTACATTAACACAAGCTCTCCTATTGTGAATAACATGCGGTAGTTCAATGTACGAACTTACTTTCATCAGATTGAACACATTAATTTTTATCATTAAATGTAAAATCTGTTGCAATAACAAGCCTGAATCTGTTTACTCAAACTCTCTTATTTGTTGTTTCAATAGCTCATTTACATGGCAATCAAACCACTCACTAAGATTTGTTGAATTATCAACTGAAGCATTTTGAGTATTAAAGTATTTAATTTCACTACTCTCAGAGTCATTTTTATGTACCACATATTCACTTAAGAGCTCAGCCTTCACCTTTAATGCACTAAGCTCTGGCAGAGCTTCCATAACATTTTCATCAATTAAAAATTTTGCATTATCTAAAAATTATTCAATGTCTAGGTGTGCAAGATTCTTAATAATACCTAATCTTATACGTCTATTGAAAGCCGAAACAACATCATTCCACTGCACAGTACTTCTAGGTATCACTGATACATTCAATTTTACTCTCAAATCTCCTCCAGTTTTATATCAAAATTCCGTAAGCTTATTCTGAATGCTTACTAAGTAAGCTGTTAGCGCTTTACACGATTGCCGTTTTGCTCTGGTTAATTTTAACGTAGTAAGCTACTCTTCTAGTGTAGCAATCACCTTTGAAAATAATTGCAGCCATCTACGTAAGTCTGAATCATCTACATCCATACTAACTGCACAATCTAATAACTGCAGCAACATTTTCACTGTCAGTTTGAAATATTGTAAGTTTGCTATGGTATATTTGATCCTTGATTCAGTTGAAATGATTTACCAAAGCCGCCAAAAGAACACCAAGCGAAGAATAACGGCTCTTCTGCTCAATCACACCTTATATCGGTGTTGCTAGAGTGGAAAAAAAGGTTGATATCTGATCTTGCTGAAGTGGAAAACCGGAAAGACCCACTGTGCAGACTTATTAAATCTCGTTGTCTCTGTTGCCGCTGATGTGCTTCTGACTGACTCCAAACGAAGAATAATTGCTCCAATACTCAGCACTACCTTATATCCTCGTATGACTGGAGTGGGAGTAATGTGCGCATGCGCATGTGAGTAAAAGAGGTGGAAGTTACCCAGAATCTCTATATTGGGAGGGTTCAAGCTGCAGACAGATCATTTGTCGATGAGTTGTTGAACCGAAAGGGTCTCCTGGATGAAGAGCAGCTCCAGCGCTAAACAACAGTTTGAGCTAGATGGACTACGTTTTTGCCCTACAGGGCTTTAAAAGGTATTCCAATATCTTCGTCTTGAAGGAGGCAGACATCATTACACTTCAGTAAGGTGCTACACCTATAGTTTACCAATTTCAAGCGTCTTGCAAATGGTCAAAGCTATCACCTGGTGAACGTCAGACTAATCAATGGTCAGAATCTCATTATCGTGGGATTCCATGGGCATCTGGTTCTATACCTTATAATAAAGTAATTCTTACCTTACAGAGCTTCATAAAAAGTGTTACGAAAATATTTGTGAACGGGTTCAAGAAGAAAAAGTGCCTTGAAGAAATTTTGTTTGATAAGTAAGTATCATCCATTTAGGACGCTTTTAACCTACTGACCATAACATTTTATATTTCAGAGTAATGTACAATATGAATGAGGTGAGATGTACTATCACAAAAAGCTTGAACGATGATAAAAGAATTTTTGTTCTAATCATTTACTAAAAAAAAATCCAGTACATGCAAAAAAAAAGGTATATACACTGAAACACTGGCTTGTGAACTACCGATTACTACCATTTGCTCAAGTGCACGGAGAAGATACCACTGCTTTTTATGAATGATTTTATAATTTATTTTTTATAAATTGATAATGTGATAAAAGAAAGAGAAGTAATAGGAAGAAGGTTATACAAGATTATTTCTCACGAGTAAAGGCGTTAAATTGAGGCCCTCACTACGTGTCTTTCTTTTAAATAATTTTATAATGAATTTATATACACTTAGTTCTTCACAATACCATTACATTGTGCCATTTATTATTTTTACTTTAATATTATCTTCTTTCAAGTATCTATCATTCTTCTTTTATATTACCTTTTTTGCTAAATTACTGTAGTGAGTAGTAAATAAAAGAACTTTTTAAGATATTCATTAAAAAAAAAAGAAGTTGTAAGGGCTCCGACCAACACACATAGTTGTAAAGAACAACCACTTAGTTTTCTTTCCTTTAATTTCTTTTTCTTTAACTCCCGTCATCAAACTTACAAAATTCTAAAAAAACGAAACATAGCATTAAACAACTTATTTTATATTTTTTCCTTTTTATGTTTCACTGGTGTAGGAACTGGGTTAAGTAGCGTAGACTGTCATTCCCAGGTCCATTTTACACGTGCCATTTTTTCATCCCACAGTACCATCCTTCCACCAAAGAAAGCTATTACAGTATCCTTATCACCATTCTGTCATGAGGTAGAACTGAAAACTTCTTGTAAAAAAGAAGAAATTTGATAGATTTCTGAGATGCGTAGTTGTGGTGAAGATGTTGATAGTGATTTTTCATGAGCTAAAAAATAGGTAACATTTTACATAAAGGTAAGTGTAATGTATTTGATGTTGGTAAGTTTATTATCAACAAAATGTACAAAATACAAACCTCTAATATTCATTTTTGATGATAGATCAGGAAGGACCTGTAATGGAGAAGAAGTTGAAGAGTAGGAACTTAAAGAGAAACTCAAAGATCTTGAAGATGAATCTACAGAATAATACAACGAAATAAGATATCCAAAAATTTGAATAAAAAAAATATTTTACCATCCCTGTTTGATCTAATTCAGATCACTCATCCAAGATAATCGACTTTTCTAAAAATATTTCATAATTTTCTAATGGCGTCATGATTGTGTCATTATTTTTCATTACATCTTGACTACCTTTTTCTTGATCTTGTATCGACTTGCAGAGCTCATCCAAAAACTTTTGGATGGTAGACATTCTGGTTCTGTTGATAATAAAAGCAGCAAAAATAGTGATGTTATAAGCATATGATAAAAAATTCCTAACCAACATTTTCTAACATACATGCAGCAAAATGGTGAAAGTATAAACCGTTAATTAACGAGACCTGCTACTATAAACATTTTATTATCGCTAGCTACAGAGATAGCGCTCAATTATCAATGAACAGAAGTAGTACCAAGTCATCATCGACAGCAGACAGCAGCGTCATCTTCAAAAGCAAAAAGCAGCATCATCATCAAGAGCACTACGTCACTGCCATGGGGAACAGAGAGCACCATGTCATCATACAGAGCAGAGAGCACCACATCATCGCAGAACCTCAGAGAAAACTACGTCGTCTACAAGAGCAGAGAGCAGCGTCATTGGCTGCAGCAGAAAAGGCTCAAAATCATCATAAGCAGATAGAAAAAGAGAGAGAGAATCAAACGTTTGCATTACGTTCTTAACTTATTACTCAACAAATGAATACAAGCATGCATACCAGCAGATGACGCTCGTACTTCATGGAATAGGCCAATGACGTATTCAAGAAGAGCAGCGATCAAGGTCAACGACAGATACAGCACCGAGAATACACTCTATAAAATTATCATAAAATAACCGTATGCATTACGTTTATTTAAACTTATTACTGAATAAATAAATACAAGCATGCGTACCAGCAGTTAATGCTTGTTTTAATATAACAGGCTGATGACATGTTCAAGTAGAGTAGCAATCAAAAGCAGCACCAAGAACACCCAAGAGTGGCACCAAAAAGCAGTACAACAACAACAATGCACACACGTTATGGTAGCAAACGTCAACAGCACCAGATGCAGTACAACAATGCGCACATTTTATAGTAGCACGAAGTTAATAAGTTAGAGTGACGTCAACGATACCCAACTATTTTTTCTGTATTATAATATCAAGTAATATGTATGATCTTAAGAAACAGTTGGGTTTTGAAAAAATAGTCGTATGTGTAATCGCCGATGCTGGCATACCCAAGCACTTTTTTTTAATTATCACTACGAAACAACAGTTTAGTCTTAAATCGTCGATGCTTGCCCACCTGAGAACCAAATTTAGTAATCAAAAACACGAAAAAATAGTGTGGTCTCTAATTTGTGATGCTTACACGCCTGAGGACATTTTTGAAATATTATTAAAGATAAAAAAAAACAGTTGGTTTTATGGTTTTTGATGCTGGCTTTCCTAATAAAAATAATTATTCATAAATAATGAAAAAACAATAGTGAGGTCTGTAACCGCTAATGCTTGCACGTCTTAAGGCACGTTTTTACTATAAGTAATACTTGAAAAAAAATTAGAACTCTAATCACCGATGTTTGCTAAACTGAAAAGAACATTTATTTACGAATAATACGAAAAAAAAAAAAAAAAAAAAAAAATGGGTCGATACTTGCAAGTCTTAAAGGATAATTTATTTATAAATAATACAGAAAAAATAGTTCGGTTTGTAATCACTGTTGCTTGTTTACCTAAAAATAGAATCCATTAATAAATAACACAAGAAAATTAGTGTCGTTTCTAATCAGCAATTCCTACACACCTAAGGGCATTTTTGAATTATTATTAAAACAGTCAGATTTTTAATTTTTAATGCTTGCTCTCGTAAAAACAAATCATTCATAAATAACACAAGAAGAATTTTGGAATCTCTAATCACCGATGCTTGTACACCTGCAGGCACGCTTTGATTATGACTTTTACTAAGAAACAGTTAGATTTTTAATTACCGATACTAGCTTACCTAAAAAATAATTTATTCATAACTAATACAAAAGAAAACAGTTAATATTGATGTTACTCATCGATGGATAAGTATTATGTCAAATCATCATACATTGACCTCTTTCATCTAAATTGCGCTATCTATATTTTTTTTACTGTATAGAAACGTCGCACTTATTTTCATAGTGAAAATTACTGGAGTGCAAAAAACTTTGTTAATTAAAAATTACAAAGCAGTAAGAAAAGTTATTCGCTTCGGCCAGGAGTCGAACCTGGGCCTCCTTCTTGCTGGGAAGGTGCATTAACCAATCTCGCCACTGAAGCCTCGGTGGACACCTTTCTCCACTGCTCTGTTTAGTCGTGTCTTAGGTTGAACGCTGATATCATAGATATTGATATTATTCATTTGCTTGTAATTAATTACATGAATATCTATGATATCGGCATTCGAGTTTTTTGAGATACCATGCAAAATACATGAAAAAGACATCCATATCTCTGTCTACTGATTACTTCATTCTTTATATAAGTAAAAGTTTAAACTGCTTCTGACTAAAAGTACTACGGAATTTATCCTGATTTGGAAACAGGACTAGTATTAGTAATTATTCTTGATAAACGTCTTCAAAGATTATTGAGAGTATAACTTAAATAAAGGCCTAACAGAAAATTGTAAAGTCATTCCTAATAAAAACTTTGAAATGATGCATCACACAACCGTCTATCAGCAATCAATATGATTGATTTAGAGAACCGTACGTTTTAATTATAATTACAAAACAACAAACAATACCTTTTTCTGTGTGCCACATCAGCTCAGCCCTTGAACGATAGTACTGGCAGCTGAAGATCGTCTTCCATCGTGGGTTGACAGGTTGTACTGATTCATCATGCTGGGACAAACAAGCTGGTTGGACTTTAAATCCAGGCCAAAGTCCTGGTGCAGTTGGTGTGGTCTTATTTGTATTGGTTCCTGCAGCTCTTGTCACTAGTTTGAGAACAAAAGTAGTCCAAGAGATTTAATTGTAAATTTACAGAAAAAACAATATTGCAATTCTCATGAAGTTGCTTACGTTGTAAACAAAATTAAAGAACAGTACCTTTAAAAACGTTGATAAATACAAAGGAGTTTAAAGTGCTCATCTTTTGCCTTCTTCGATCAAGATACGAAGGAAAATGTAATTGGCAACTAAAAGTTTTTGGAATACTGGAGCAGTCATCGTAGTGTAGGATACTAAATATCTAGCTCAAAACAAGGCCTACAATAGGGTAAGCACCTTTATTTGATTTTTGTAGTTGTATTGTTACTTATTAAAAGTGTACTAAATCAAAAATAATAATACATAAGTCATAATATACCTGTGCCTAAATACAGTGGCTGCCAAGCTAAAAACAATGAAATTTTATAAAAACTCTGCATGCTTTTTACTACTGCTTATTCAATAAGGGTTATATAATAATGTCAACTACTATCATATGTGTGAAATATGAAGCTTTTAGTGCAATTATCTGAGTTCACAGACTTTTCATTGCAATAGCTGTCAAACCATATCTTTGACCAAATATTGTCGTAATTCATAAAAATCACAACACACAACAGAAGAAATACGGAGATATGCTAATATCTACATCTGCATCTGCAATGGTAACCAGCTGTCAAAAGCTATAGCTGTATTAGCCATATGTAATAAAAAAAATAATAAAATAAGAACAAGAACGAGAACCACTGGCTTCGTTCCTCTTCCTATTCAGATTTTGCATTTTTCTAACTAAGATCTGTAGCTACATATAGGTGTCCTAGTGACAAAAATGCAAAATCATATCCACCTAACCCGACACATGGGCACCCAACGATTTTTACTGTGAGCACAGTAAAAATTAACTAAATTAGGTCAAGAAGTTCCAACATGTCGCTTTGTCCCACGATTACCGTCTGCACGGCAATTTTTGTAAGGATAGTCACGGTAAAATTACGGTTTTTTTCTCTTAGTGTACCTATCAAGGTAATAAAAACTCTTAGAACTCACGAATCATTGGTAAATACAATGACACAAATTTTATACGATAATTTATCTTCTGATGCCATAACTGCCATAAGATGATGGGGATTGTGTGAATGTGAGTTGCATATTTTTTTAACAGTCTTAACATAGGTAAAACTTCTCACAATGTCATAAGATAGTCGACTTTTGTTGAAAGCAACCTTTTTTTTAGTTGGAAACAATGTATTCAATATTATAGGTCTTGCAGCTGCCCCTTAAGGTATTAAGTAAGATTATTCTTTCAACAAATCAATATAACTTCGAGACTTATAAAAATAAATTTCATTTTGTATTAACGTTATTACTACAAAAAAAATGTTTATAGAAAATTACAAAAACGCGTACGTTACTTTAATTATAAGTCAGTCGTTGTGTAAGATTGTTTTGAGTTGTATTGGCGTTCGAAAAGTTCCAAAATAAAAAATGTTTTAACTATCATCATTTGTATAGCAAACAAACATACAAACTGTAACAGAAAAGCTTTTTATTTCAACCTTTTCTTACAATACCATAATATATACAGACCATTTGTACAAATATCAGCCTGTATTGTCCTAAAACGCAGACAAGAAAAAAATACACTAAACACTGTCACTGACCCTTTCACTACCTCTATGTTTAAATACTCCCTTATCTATACCGTATAACAGATGGTAAAATATTTTCTTTCATGCTTATGCGTTTATTGAATCACATTATGGCCCCTGGTATTTTGACATCAGCCAAATTATTTCACAGGCTTCGTTGTCAGTATTTCAACATTATTGTACCTAAATCTTCTACTCTTTAATTAACCTTTATAATTAATTCATTGTGATCATAAGTTGCAACAAACAAAATAGAATAACAATTACTTGTGTACCCTTATGTACACATTTTATCTAAAATAATTTTTTTAAACTTACTTCTATTGTTACTGTTGGTGGGTACTAGCTTGAAAAATTATTTCATTTGCTTTCGTTCTTACTCTTTTTTCAAATACAAGAAAATTATTTTAAATAATATTTAGTACATTGTTAAAACGTCTTATGCTAAAATACTGTCTGTGAATTTTTTAAGGACCAGTATTGTAATGCTTACTAATTAGAAACCTTTTAACTAGCTCTTAAATATATTAAGTAAAATTTAAAAATTTTTAATTACATGAACTTAACGTAAAAGTTAAAAAAAAATTTTTTAAGAACTGTGATAGTTTTTGCTTGTAGCCATGGCCATAATTATCAACTAAAAAGCTTTTTATTACTAAAAAAAATCGAAAATTGTAAGTGTAAAATTACGTACGGTAACAAATTAGTATTTTTCATTTTGAGATTTTGTTCAAGATTGTATACAAATTCTTTAAGCACTCCTTGCGTACCAATGATGTGGTTGAAAGAAATAATCCCACATTTAATAAGGCATAATTGTAATACTATATTAATAGTGTCTGTAAACTTTGCTCTTTAAGAATTAAAGAAAATAAAATAAAAAATTTTTTCGTAGGCTTATATCAAATACATACATACAAAAAAAAACATGCAGTTTTCAGGTTTTTGCCTATAAAATTGATATAATAATGTTTGCACAAATAATGTAAGATAATACTTATGGTATTCAAAACTTAACAAAAAAAAAATGGAAGGATTATCGATGACACCTGATATATGTCACCAGAGCTACATACCAAATTATTCCCAAAGCCCCAAACGAACTAAATTGGCGCTATTAATGGTAAGCAGCACAGTACCGTATGATTGGAACAAAATAAAAAGTGGACCCATAATTCCGGAAAAGTCTGAAAACTTTAACCAAAGCTCTTTAACCCAATAACCCCCAAGTATTAAACCCCTTAGCCAAAAAAACTCAAAGTTCTATACCACATAACCAAAATTTTTATAAACTATTTAACCCCATTACCTGCTGCCATAAACAGTCGAATTTATGCAAGCGACCATCACAAGATAACCGAGGGCACCTAAAGGTAACTTCATAAATTAATAAAGTACGATTAAACAAAACAAGTGCCAATCACCAGATGACTCCGGGCACCTATTGGCCATTTTATTAGATAATAAAGAACAATTAAACAAGTACAAATCACCAGATAACCCGGGGCTCCTACTAGCCCTTTTATAAATAATAAAGTACGATTTAACAACATAAATGCCAATTACCACATAACTCAGGGGACCTACAGGCTACTACGGTAAATAAAAAAGTGCGATTAAACAACACCAGTGCCAATCATCAGATAACCCGGGGCATCTTCTGGCCACTGGATTATACAATGAAAAATGATAACACAACACAGGTGTCAATAAAACATATCTTAGGGCACATACAGGCTACTTTATTAATAATTAAAGTACGATTAGACAATACAAGTGCCAATCACTAATAACTTCGGGCATCTACTTGCTACTTAATTATATAAGAAAATACGATTAAACAACAAAGGTGCCAATCACCATAAAACTCGCGGCATCAACCGGCTACTTCATTAATTAATAATGTGCGATTAAACAACACAAGTGCCAGACATCAGATAATCTGGGGCACCTACTGGCCACTTCACTAAATAATAAAATACAATTACACAAGTGCTAATTACCAGAAAACCCGGAGCACCTTCTGGCCACTTTATTATGTAATAAAAAACGTTAAAACGACACAGGTGCCAATGACCAGATAAGTCAGGGCACCTACCAACAACTTCGTAAATTAATATCGTGCCATTAAGCAACAAAAAAGTCTATCACTAGATTCCTCAGAGCACCTACTATTTCTTGATTTAATAATAAAATACGTTTATATAACACAAGTGCCAATAACCAGATAACTTTAGGCACCTACTTGCCCCTTTATTAAATAATTCAATTCAATTACACAAAAGCTAATTGAAAAATAATCAGGAGCACCTACTGGCCACTTTTTTCAATAATAAAAAACCATTACACAAGTGCCATGATCAGAAATCCCAGGGCACCTACTGGCCACTTTATTGTATAATAATAAACGATTACACAACACAGGCGTCAATAACCAGATTACTCATGGTACTTACAGGTTACTTCATTGAAAAATAAAGTGCAACTAAAGAACACGAGTGTCAATCACCAGATTACTCGAGGCACCTACTGAATTCTTTTTAAAATTATGAGTTTTTATTAAACAACACGAGTGTCTATTATCAGATACCCTGAGGCACCTACTCGCCCCTTATTTAATAATACAGAATGTTAATAGAACACTAGTGCCAAGCTTTAACTCACTTAGGGCATATACTGCCCTCTTTATAAAATAATGAAGTACATTTACACAAGTACCAATCATTAGAGAACATTTTGCACCAACTGGTCACTTTATCACATAATGAAATACGATTTAACACCACAGGGGCTAATCATCAGATAACTTGAAGCACCTACTAGCCACTTAGTTATATAATAAAATACGATTTAACAGAACAGGTGCTAATCACTAGATAATCTGGGGCACCTTGTGGCTACTTTATAGAATGAAAAAGTATAACTACGCAAGTACCAATAATCAGATAACCCGAGGCACCGACTGTACTCTTTATTATATAACACCACAGGCGCTAATTACCAGATAACTTGAGGCACCTACTGGCCACTTTATTAAATAATAAAAGACGATTACACAAGTGCAAATTATCAGATAACCCAAAGCACCTACTGGCCACTTATTCAATAATAAAGTACGATTACACAACTCAAGTGCTAATTACCAAATACTCTGGGGCACCTACTTGCCCCTTATTAGATAATAAAGTACGTTTACACAACACAACTCCCAATCACTAGACAACTTAGGGCACCCACTACCCTTCTTATTGGCTAATGAAGTACGATTACACAAATTCCAGTTACGCGATAACTTGAGTTACGTACAGGCTACTTTCTTATTCTATAAAGTGCGATTTAAAAACACGACTGTCAATCACTAGTTAACTGGAGGCACCTACAAGCCACTTATTAAATAATAAAGTAAGATAACATAAAACAAGTGCCAATCACCAGATAGTCTAGGGCACCTAATTGCCACTTTATGAAATGAAAAAGTATCATTACACAAGTCCGAATCACTAGATTATCCAAGCCAGCTACTGTTCATTTTTTTATGTAATTTAATACAATTTAACACCACAGGCCCCAATCTCCAGATAACTTGGGGCACCTACAGGCTACGTCATTATCTAATAAATTGCAATTAAACAACACAAGTGTTAATTTCCAGATAATTCGGGGCACCTAATGGCTAAAGATTTAATATTAAAGTACGATTATACAATAATAACTTTAGGCACTTACTGTCCTTTTTATTAAATAATAAAATGCGATTACACAAGTGCCACTGACCAAGTTGTTTTGGGGCACCTACTGGCCACTTATTTAATAATAAAGTTCGATCACATACTACAAGTTTCAATTGCCAGATAATTTTAGGCACCTACTAGCAAATTTATAAACTAGTAAAGTGCGATTAAATCATATGAGTGATATATAACAAAATTTGTTCCAAAAAAACAGGTGCCAATCACTAGATATCTTGGGGCACCTACTGGCCACTCTATAAAATAATCAAATTCGTTTGAACAACACAGGTGCTATTTACTAGATAACTTGAAGCACCTACTACCAACTTTATCAACTAGTAAAGTTAGATTTAACATTACGAGTGTCCATCACCAGATACCCTGTGGCACCTGCTTGACCTTTATTTAATAATAAAGTTATTTTACACAATACTAGTACCATTTACCAGATAACCCGGGAACCTATTGGCCACTTTAGTACTTCATAAAATACAATTAAACACCTTATGCGCTAATCACCGTATACCTTAGAGCACTTACGGGCGACTTTATTAACTAATAAAAAGTGATTTAACATCATAAGTGCCAGTCACAAGATGACCCAGGCACCTACTGGACACTTTCTCTTAATTATAAAGAACGGTTACACACATGGCACTCACCAGATAACCCAGGGCTCCTACTGGCAAATCTTCTGCATAATAATGTACGATCTAAAAACACAGGTACCAATTTCCAGATAATTGGGGTACCTGCAGACTACTTTATAAATAATTTAAGTAAGATTAAACAACACACGTTCTAATTACCAGATAATCCGTGGTATCTACTGGCCACTTTATTATATAAAAAAAAAAATTTTATTATCGCAGGCACCAATCACCAGATAACTTAGGGCTCCAACTGTCCACTTAATTATTAATTATCATACGGTATAACACCACATGCGCCGATCACAAGATAACTTGTGGCAACTACTGGCAACTTCATTGAATAATAAAATACAATTACGCAAGTACTATTGACAAGATAACCTAAAGCCTTACGTCCACTTATTCAATAAAAAACTACGTTTACACTAAACAAGTCCTAATCGTCAGATAACTTAAGGTACCCACTGCCTTCTTCGTTAAATAATAAACTTTGCTTACACATATGCCGATTACAAGATAACACAGGGCACCTACAGGCTACTTTAATAATTAAAAAAGTGCGATTGAACAACACGAGTGTCAATCACCAGATAACACCAGGCACCAACTGGCCGCTTATT
The DNA here is from genome assembly GCF_036245765.1 of Copidosoma floridanum. Taxonomy (NCBI): domain Eukaryota; kingdom Metazoa; phylum Arthropoda; class Insecta; order Hymenoptera; family Encyrtidae; genus Copidosoma; species Copidosoma floridanum. Next base: position 3,920,175 of record NW_028321911.1, read on the forward strand.
TAATTATAAAAAATGATTACACAACACAAGTCCCAATTACTAGATAATCTGAAGCACCTTCTGGCCACTTTATTATATAATGCAATACGATTTAACACCACAGGCTTTAATCACCAGTTAACTTGGAAAACCCACTGGCCTTTTTATTTAATAATAAAATACGATCACGCAAGTGCTAATTACCAAATGACCTGGGGCACCTGCTGGCTACTATATTAAATAAAAAAGTATACTTACCTAAATGCCATGCACTAGATAACCTGGGGCACCTACAGGCTACTCCAGTTATAAATAAAGTGCAATTAAATCACACGAGTATCAATCACCAGATAACATGGGGCACCTAACGGCCACTTATTCAATAATAAAGTATGATTACGTGACACAACTGTCAATTACCAGATAACTTGGGGCACCTACTGCCCTCTTTAGTAAAGCATAAAGCAGGACTACACAAATGCCAGTCACCAGATAACTTAAGACATGTTCAGGCTTCTATATTTGTAAATAGAAAGTGATCAAACAACACGAGTGTCAATCAACAGATAACCTGGGGCACCAACCGTCCCCTTAATTATTTAATGAAATACGATTGAAAATCACAGGCGCCAATCACCAGATAATATAGGGCACCTACTAGCTACTTTATTGAATGACAAAATACGTTTACACGAGTGCTAATTAACAGTCAACCCAAGGCACGTACTGGCCACTTTAACATATAATAAAAATCGATTATACAAGTGCCATATATTAACTAGATAACCCAAGGCACCTACTGGGCACTTTATTGTATAATAAAATACGATTAAACAACACAGGTGTCAATTACCAAATAACTTAAGGCCCTTACAGGCTTCTTTATTACTAAATGAAATGCAGTTAAGGAACACAAGTTTCAATTACTAGATAACCGGGGGCGCCTACTGGCCACTTTTTTAATAATAAAGTACGATGGAACAACAAAAGTGCTAATCCCTAGATAACCTGGAGCACCTAGTGGCTACTTAATTGAATAGTAGAACACAATAACATGATTCCAATAACCAGATTACTTGGAGCAGCTATAGGATACTTAATTGTATGATTTATTACGATTGAACCACATAGGTGCCAATCACCAGATAACTTAAGGCACCTACTAGCTACTTATTCAATAATAAAGTATGGTTACACAAAACAACTGCCAATTACCAGATTACTTTGGGTACCTGCTGCCTTTTTTTAGTCAATAATAAAGCACGACTACACAAATCCGAGTTATCAAATAACTTAAGACACCTTCAGGCAACTTTATTTACTCTTAAGAAGCAATCAAACAACACGAGTAGTTATCACTAAATAATACAGAAACAAACTGTTCACTTTATTATTAAATAAAATACGATTAAGCAACATGGGTGCCAATCACCAGAAAACTGAATGCTCCTACTGGCTTATTCATCAATTTATAATGTGCAATTGAAAATCATGAGTGTTCAAAACCAAATACCTGCAGCATCTACTTGTTTCTTATTAAAAAATAAAATGTGTTTACACGACACATGTGCTAAATACCAGATAACTTAGGGCACCTACTGGTCACTTATTTAATAATAAAATACGATTACACAACACAAACGCTAATCAGCAGATAATCAAGGGCACTAACTAACCTTTTTATTGAATAAAAAAGTAATGTTACATAAGTGCCAATCACCACATAATCCAGGGCACTGACTGTCCACTTTATTATACAGTATAATACGATTAAACAACACATGTGACAATCACCAGATAACTTGGGCAACTACTATCTCTTTATTTATTAATAAAGTGCGCCTATTATATAATAATAAGGCACATTCAGACAACACCAGTGCCATGTACTAGATAACCTAGGGCACTGACTGCCCTTCTAATTTACGAATAAAGTACGATTACACAAATAAAAATTGCCAGATATTTGGGGCATCTACAGGCTACTTTGTAAATCAACAAATTTTGATTTAACAATACGAGTGTCAATTACCAGATAACCAAAGGCACTTACTGGTCACTTATTCAATAATATAATACGATTACACACTACTTGTAGGACCCACTAAATAACCTGCGTTATCTACAGGCCACATTATTAAATCAAAATGATTTATTACACAAGTGCCAATTACCAGACACCCTCGGGCACTTACTGTCCGGTTTATTATACGATAAAATATGATTTGACTCCACAGGTGGTAAACAGCACGTAACTCAGAGCACTGACAGGCTACTTAACATACTCATAAAGTGCGATTAAGCAGCACGAGTGTCAGTCACCAGATAACCAGGGGCACCTACTAGCCACTCATACAATAATAAAGTATTATTACACACCATAAGTGCCAATCACAAGATAATCTGGGGCACCTAGTGGGCATTTTATTAAATGACAAGATATAATTATGAAAGAGCCAAGCACGAGGTCAACCAGAGCACCCAATGTCTACTTTATTATACAATAAAATACGATTCATCATCACAGACGCCCATCACCAGTAACTTAGGAAACCTACTGGCTACTTTTTTATTTTATCAAGAGCAATTGAACAGCACGAGTTTTTTACCAGCTACTCTGGGACACCTTATTGCCCCTTATTTAATAATAAAGTACGTTCACACAACACAAGTGCTAATCACTAGATAACCTAAAGCACCTTGTGGCTACTTCAATAAATAACAAACTTTAACAACACAAGTGCCAATTACCACATAACTTGGGGCACGTACTAGCCATATTATAATATAATATACTAAGATTGAATAACACTGGCACCAATAACCAGATAACTTGGGTCACCTACTGGCTACTCCATTGGTTAATAAAGTGCGATTAAACAAAAAGAGTGTCCATCACCAGATAACCCAGGCACCTACTGGCCAATTATACAATAATAAAATATGATTACACGATACAAAGGCCAATCACCAGATAACCTGGGGCACCTTCTGGCCACTTTTTTAAATAATAAAAAAGAGTACACGAATTCTAATCACCAGATAACTTAATGCTTCTACAGGCTACTTTACTATTGAGTAAAGTGCGAATAAACAACCCAAGAATCAATGTACAGATACCCTGGGGCACCTACTGACCATTAAAAAAATAACAAAGTTCGTATATACAACACAAATGATAATTACCAGATAAGTCACGGCACTAATAGGCTGCTTTATTAAATATTATAGCGCAATTAAAGAACACAAGTATCTATTACTAGATATTCCGTAGCACCTACTGTCACTTTATTATACAGCAAAATACGATTCAACACCACAGGTGCTAATCGCCAAATAACTTATGGCACTTAAAGTCTACTTTAATAACTTATAGAGTGCGATTAAACAAGACGAGTAACGATAACCAGATAACCTACGTCACCTACTGGCCACTTATTTAATGATAAAAAACAATTACACAATACAAGTGCCACTTACTAAATAACTTAGGGACCCTACTTGTTTTTTTATTAAATAAGGAAATACAATTACACGGGTGCCAATCAACAGATAACCCGGGGCTCCAACTTCTTACTTTTTCTATTTATAAAAAAACATTACACAAGTGCCAGTTACCAGATAACCCAGGGCACCTACTGGCCACCTTATTAAATAATAATTTCCAATTACCCAAATGCCAACTACAAGATAACTTAGGGCACCTACTAACCACTTGTTTAATAATAAAGTACGATTAAACATCTCAATAGCCAATCACCATATAACCAAGGGCACCTACTGGCTACTTCATTGAATAATAAAATACGAATACACAAGTACCAATTACCAGATAAGTCGGGGCACCTACTAGCTACTTCATTGATCTATAAAGTGCGATGGAACAGAGTGCGTGTCTATTATCAGATAACCTGGGGCACCTTCTGGTCCCTTATTTAATAATAAAGTACGATTTTATAATTCAAGAGCCAATTACCGGAAAAAAATAGAATTACACATGTGCCAATCGCCAGATAACCTAGGGTAACTACTGTCCACTTTATTATATAATAAAATACGATCTAACACCATAAGCACCAATCACCAGATAACTCGGGGCACATTTAGGCTTCTTTTTTAACTAATGAGGTGTGATTATTAAACACGAGTGTCAATCGTCATATATTCCTAGAGCACCAACTTTCCCCTTTTTCAATTACAAATGACGGTTACACAACACAAGTGTCAATTACTTGATACTTCAAGGCACCTACCAACAATATTATTAAATTATAAAAGAACGATTACAAAAGTGCTAGTTACTTGAACACCTAGAGCACCAACTGGTCACTTATTCAATAATAAAGTACAATTATACACTTTAAGTGCAAATCACCAGATTATTTGGGGCATCTACTACACTCTTTATTCAATAACAGAGAACGATTGCACAAATGCCAGTTACCAGATATAATGGGGCACATACAAGCTACTTCATCAAATAATAAAGTTCAATTAAACAAGACGAGTGTCAATCATTTAAGAATCAAGGTTACCTTATATCAACTCATTTCATAATAAAGAACAATTACACAATGAAGTTCCAGTCACTATATAATCTCACTATACAATCTGAAGCTTCAACTGGCCACATTGGTAAATAAAAAAGTATAATTACGCAAATGCCAATCACCAGATAACCAGGGGAATCAACTGGCTACTTATTAAATAATAAAGTACGATTACACATCACAAGACCTTAGTACCACATAATCTGGGGCACCTACTAGCCCCTTTAATAAATAAAAAAGTATACACACGTACTAACTACTACATAAACCGGGGCATCTACTATCCACTTTAGTTTATGATAAATTTCGATTAAACAACACAGGTGCCAATCACCAGATAACTTGGGGGCACTATTTTGCCCCTTATTTAATAATAAAGTACCTTAACAAAACACAAGTACAAATTACTAGATAACTTAGGTCAACAACTGCCCTCTTATTAAATAGTAATGTACGATAACACAAATGCCTATTACAGGATAACTCTGAGCACCTACAGTCTTCTTTATTATTTAATAAAGTGCGATTGATCGATACAAGTGTTAATTACTAGATAACTCGGGGCACCTACTATCCACTATATAAAATAATAAAGTACGATTATACGAGTGCCAATTACCAGACAATCAGGGGCCCCTACTAGCCACTTTGTTACATATAAAATAACGATTAAGACACTGGTGCCAATCACTTAATAACTTGGGGGATCTACTAGACACTTTTCCTAATAACAAGAAACAATTACACAAGTGCCAATTACTAAATTACCTGGGACACCTAGTGGCCACTGTATTAAACAACAAAGTACAATTACACAAATGTTACATACCAGATAACTCATGGTGCCTACTACCCACTCAGTAAGTAATCAAGTACGATTACACAACAAAAGTGCTAATTACCAGATGATCGGGGGAGCCTACTCACCACTTTTCTTAAAAAAAAAGTGTAATTACATAAGTGCCAATCACCAGATAACCCGGGGCACCTTCTGGCCTTTCATTTAATAATAAAGTACGATTACACAACACAAGTGTTAAGAACCAGTTCATCCGCGGCACCTATTGTCGACTTCATTATATAATGAAATACGATCCAACACCATAGGCGTACATTGTCATATAACTTGGGGCACTCTTAAGCTTTTTTATAAACTCATAAAGTGCGATCAGAAAATACGAATGTCAATTACCAAATCACCTTAAGTACCTCTGAGCCTCTTATTTAGTGATAAAATACAATAACAAAATTCAAGTGCTAATTACTAGATAACTTAGGTTACCTTTAGGCTTCTTTAATTATTAATAAAAAGCTACTCAACAATATGAGTGTCAATCACCAGAGAACAGAGGGCACCTAAGGGTGGCTTGTTCAGTTATACGAAACGATTACACAATACAAGTAGCAATCGCTAGATAATCTGGGGCACCTACTGCCCTTTTCATTAAATGAAAAAGTATTATTACTAAAGTGCCAAACACCAGAGAACAAGGAGAACCTATTGTTCACATTATTATTTAATAGAATATGATTAAACAACATAGGTGCTAATTACCAAATAACTTTAGGAACTTACTGGCTACTTTATTACTCAAAAACGGTCGATTAAACAGTAAAGGGTCTATCACCAAATACCCTGGAGCACCTACTTCCTCCTTACTTAAAAATTAAGTACGTTCACACAACACAAGTGCTAATTATTAGATAACTTTGGACACCCACTCCCCTTCTTATTAAATGAGAAAGTAAGATTACACAAGTGCCAATCACTAGATAAGTCAGGGCACTTACAGGCTACTTTATAAGTTAATATAGTGTAATTAAACAACGCGACTGTAAGTCACTAGATAACATAGGGCATTTACAGGCCTTTAATTAAATAATGATGTACGATTAGAGAAGTGCCAATTATAAAATAACCCAGAGAACCTACTGGACACTTATTTAATAATACAAAATGATTACGCAACACATTTGCCAATCACCAGGTAATCTGGGCCCCCTACTGGCCCTTTTATGTTATAAAAAATTATAATTACACAAGTACCATTTATCAGATAACCCATGGCACCTACTTGTCACATTATTATATAATAAAATACGATTAATCACCACAGACACTAATCACCAGGTATCTCGGGGCCCTTACAATCTTCTTCTTTAACTAAAAAAGTACGATTAAACAACACTAGTGCCAACTTTAAGATAACCCAGGGCAACTACTGGTCACTTTTTTTAATCATCAAGAATGATTATACAAGTGCCAATAACCAGATAATTTGGGGCACCTACTAGCTACTTATTTAATGATAAAATACGATTACATCGTACAAGTGTCAATAACCAGATAATTAAGGCCTCCTACTGGGCACTTTATCAAATGAAAAAGTGTCTTAACACATGTGCTGATTACCATATAACCCAAAGCAACTACTGTTCTCTTCATAATATAATAAAATACGATTCAACACTACAAGTGCCAATCAGCAGAAAACTCAGGGCACTTTTAGACTACTCCATGAACTAATAAAGTGCGATCAAAAACCCGAGTGTCAATCATCACATAAACCAGGCTACCTCCTAGCCACTTATTTAGTAATAAAGTACGATTACACAATACAAGTGCCAGTTACTAGATAACTGAGGGCACCTTTTGCAAAATTGTTAAATAATGAAATACGATTACACAAGTGCTAATTACCAGATAACCCAGAGCACCTACTGGCCACTTATTTTAAGTACAATTAGACACGACAAGTGACAATCACCTGAAAACTTAGAGTCTATGGCCCCCTTTATTAGAAAACGAAGTACGAAGACACAAATGCCAATCACCAGATAAGCTGGGGCACCTACAGGCTACTTTATAAATTAGTAAAGGGCCATTAACAAAACAAGTATCAATCACTAGATAACCCAGCGCACCTACTTGCCACTTATTTATAAATAAACTACGATCTTACAATTTAAGTGCCAATCACTAAATAACTTGGGGCACCTACTAGATACTTTATTGAATAAGAAAATCCATTCACACTGGTGCCAATCACAGGATCACCCGACGCACCCACTAGCTACTTTTGTTATTTATAAAGAACGATTACGCATGTGCCAAGTACCAGATAACCTGGATCTTCTGCTGGCCACTTCATTACATAATAAAGTGCGATTACACAAATTTCAATCACCAAATAGTTCGGGGCACCGACGGCCTACTTCATTAATGAAAAAAGTGAGAATAAACAACATGATTATCAATTACCAGATAACCTGGGTCACCTTCTATCCACTTATTTGATGATTAAATACGATTACATAACACAAGTGACACTTACCATACAACCTGAGGCACCTACTAGCTTCTTTTTTGAATACTAAAACACTATTACACAAGCACTAATTATCAGATAATCTAGGGCACCTACTGTTCACTTTATTACATAATAAAATACGATTTAACACCATTGGCGCCAATCACCAGATAACTCAGGGCACTTACGGGTTACTTTATTAACTAAATAAGTGCGATTAAACATTGCGTTCAATTTCAATCACCAGAGGTCCTGGGGTTACAACTGGCCCATTATTAAGTAATAAAGTATCTTACTAAAATATAAAGCAAATTCACTTAAACCGTTGTAATCGCTAACCGCGAAAACTACTGAACCAATTTTGCTGAAATTTTGCACACTGATTCATGATACTTCCTAGATGGTTTTAGTATAGTTTTTATCTTAAAAAATTTAATAACAATAGCAATAAATAAGCTCAAAGTTTTGCAAAAATACGCCAGCTCTTTACTTAAATTCAGTAAAATCCGCTAGGTAGCGTTGACATAAAATCGAGGCTACCTGCAACAGAAATAAATAAGTGAGGTTAAAATACGCCAGAGCGTCCAGGTATCTGTTGTATTCGTACTTCGACAGTTCAACGAGCTGCACAGAGAATAAAGATGATAGTCTTGCAGCTGGGTATCCCGGGGGAGGGTAAGGGGGAAGGGAGCTAGGTTGCCATTCACCCTTAATCTCGACGAGTGCGATAAAAAAAAAAAATAAATTACAACCGATGATGTCTTTGGCATAATACCAGGAGACATATTTTGCCAGAGCACAATCTGAATCAACTCTTCAGAGTTGTGTGGGAGTCCCACCATCCCACCTGGTGCAGTTAGAGAATTTTTGGCTACAAATGTAAGCCATGGAAAACAGCTCTGAGGGGCACGGGCAGCCACAACAGCTACCTTCTTGGTCATCGCATCCCCAACACGCTTACCCACATGTTCCCGTCCAACGATAAGCGGTTGGTTATCTGGGGAACGACCCAAAGACGAGATATTCTTTGGTCAGCGGCGTACCTCCCTCCATCACAGTCTCCATACATCGAGACTCCCAGGGTAAGAATCAAGCAACCCGTAGCTAGCTCTCCATCATCAGGAATAATAATAAAGAATAGCCTGGACGTCTCACCACTAGCGCTTTTTAGGGCCATTAGAAGTATTTACGTTCTCTACTCAACCATCAATTTCATCGGCTCTTTTTAGGGGCCACCTAAGTGTAAACTACCTTGCCAACAAATACATTTTTACTACCATTTCCAAAAGCGATTCGTCGACTAAAAGACTATATTAACTAAAGACTGGCACTATTAAACCAAGTCAGCCATTCACTAGCAGACGTCACGTGCGGAGTTGTTCTTCGCAAGGCTGGAAAACCTGGTGACCGACGACCCTATATTACCCTCTTGACTCTAAGCATTCAACCAGGAATCACCGATCCTCTCCAAGGTCTGTGCTGGGCAAACCTATAACAGCTGTGAAGGAAAAAAAACTTGAGCCAACGAGACAGCCTCCACTGGACAAGTATCACTAACCAATCTCCCTATCTAAGATCACTAAAACAACTTAATCTGCAAATAAAAAAGGTGCTTTAGACACCAACGTCTTCGACCTTATACCGGGAGACGTTGGAAAAGAGCACTACAACTAGCCCCAAAGCTTTGGACTTTGTAATTTTTCTCCCGATCAGTCTGGGGCTTCAACAGCAGGCCAGAGAAGATCACCCTGAGGTATCCAGTCAGTCAAAATTGCTGTTAACTGCATTCAAGAAAGAGTTAACTTAAGAAGCTCACCGGTCTTTTTTAGGGCCATCGGACGTCGAACTATCTTGCTAACGAATATATTAGAACTTAACAAAGTTGACATAAAACTTTTTAGGGGTCACAAAAATTTTAAGCATGCCAAAAGTCGCAAGAGGGTGAATTGGAAGGAAAACTTCAAGTGTATCTAATAAATACAATTTTACTTAGGCGTCAAGAAATTGATGCAGAAAATTTATTGAGATTGGAACAACAGTATCAAAATTGACAAATAAAGAATCCATCACGTGAGAGATCAGCTTTTCATTGTACCCTTACAGCAATCTCTGAAATCTTTAAAGATCCTACTTAAGAGTTTTAAATAAGTATAGAAAATGTATTTGTCTTTTTGTGGCAATAAAAATTTAGGGTTTAAGGCCTAGGACTTTGTTGCTCTGGTAAAAAAGTTGTAAGATATGAGAAAAAAAATTTTTTTTAATATAAATTTTTTGGGAGTTTAAAATCTTAACAGCTTAAAAATATCCGTTTTCGTGAATTACACGGGAGAAACTGTAAATCAACGGCTTCTAATGGCCACCGGTTATTTTATGGCATAAAGAACGCACGGTACTTTTCAGCATAACTATTTTTTTGAATTCTTACACTTTATTATTAGACCAAATAAACCATATGGATTCCGAAAAAATATGTTTTTAATAAGAACATTTTTGTTCTGAGATGTATCAGGAATATGTGTAAAATTTCTAACTGAAAATGTTTCACATTACATGTCAACACACTACGGTATTTTATTTAGTAAATCTCGGGTGAAGCCGAGACAGGGGGCTGCTAGTCATTACATAATACAACTCTCAATTACCAAATAGTTCGGGGCACATGCAGGCTACTTCACTAATTAATAAAGTACGATTGAATAATACGAGTGTCAATCACCAGATAATCCGGGATACCTACTGGCCACTTCTTAAAATAGTAAAGTACGATTACATAAGTGCTAATCATCAGATAACCCGGGGCACCTACTGGCCACTTTATTTTGTAATAAAGTACGATTCAACAACACAAGTACCAATTACTACGTAATGCTAAAAGCTTACTGATAGCTTTATTACTTATTAATTATTTCTTCGTTATTTATGCTCTTATTTCTAAAGGGTGCTTGTAAGAAACTCAATAAATTAGTATAAAAAGTATTTAATATCTTAAGCACTAATTACGAGGTAACACTGGTTGTTGATTGGATACCTCATAACACGTATATAGTATTGACTTATGATGCAAGCAACAGTAACCAGGTGAGCTGGATTCTGTTTGGGCATTTCCAATTAAATATAAACCAATAATTATTTATATAATTGCCATACGCCAGGAAACTCGGAGTGCTCCCTATACACACTATATATGATTATGAAGCCATACTTCACAACATTAGTGCGAATCACGAGATAACTAATGGCGCATGCTGCCTTCTCAATAAATTAATAAATCAGTTCTTAATAAACAAGCGCCAATTATCAGGTAACTCGGAAGGACTACTGATTGATAAATAAATTAATCACAACTGTAAATAACATTAGTGCTACTGACCAGGTTACCTCAGGCATTTGTTGAATACACAACGTTTTATTAGAACATTACGCAACAACAAATATACTTCTTAGTAGATAACTTAAGCGCTTGCGTTACGAAGTAATGCTTTATTATCCAATGAAGTAGTCAAGAGACATCCAGGGTCTCTTGGTATCTGGCGCTTGTGTAACGAATTAACACTTCGTTAACTAATAAAGTAAGCAGTAAAAATCTTCAGTTACCTGGTAATTGGTAATAAATGTTGTTTATCGCTTTTCTATTAATTTATGTTATATAATATCTGTTTTATATAATATAATAGCTGTTTACAGCAGCCAGTGCCTCAAAATACCTAGTGATTGGAACTTATGTTACTTGATAGTACTTTATTATTTAATAAAGTGGCGAGTAGATGCCCTGGGTTATCTTATGATTGGCACTCGTGTTGTTTAATCGCACTTTATTAATTACTATCGTAGCCTGTAAGTGCTCTGAGCTATGTTGTTATTGGCATTTGTGTCGTTAAATCGTACTTTATTACTTAATATAGGGGCCAGTAGGTGCCCTGGGTTATCTGGTGATTGACACTTCTGTAATCGTACTTTATTATTTAATAAAATGGCCAGTAGATACCCTAAGTTATCTGGTGATTGGCACTCTTGTTGTTTAATCGTACTTTATCAATCAATGAAGTAGCCTATAGATGCCCTGGGTCATCCAGTGATTTGCGCTTGCATAATTAATTTGACTGTTCATGGCAGCAGGTAATGGGGTTGAATAGTCCATAAAAAATTGGGTTACGTGGTTAAAAGCTTTGAGATTTCTGGGCTAAGGGACTAAATACTTTGGGGTTATTGGGTGTAAGAGCTTAGGTCAAAGTTCTTAGATTTTTCCGGAATTCTGGATCCTCTTTTGAATTTTGTCCTAACCCTACTGAACTGTGCTGCTTACTATTAATAGCGCCAATGTAGTTTGATTGGCGCATCAGGAATAATTTTCTATGCAGCTCTCTATGTGACTATGTGTAATTGACAACGCTGAAATCAAATGTGACATCCAAGTTGACCTTTTATGTCTAATTGTCTTCTATCCTGAAAATGAGCTTAAACTAACAAAACCTAAGAAATAAAAGTTAAAACACATACCTATAACTTCTTACCAATGTTACTAAGCAAAATAGACTACGCTGACACCAAGTCTGACATTCAAATCGATTCATCACGATCAGCTTGCTTGGTAACTTTAAAGAACGAGGTATAAATGACAAAACCTAAACTATAGAAGGTAAAAAAATTACCCATAAGACGTGAGCAACGTATTTATATAAAATTACCAACAACAACTAAATCACCCATGAGAAGTGACCTATGTAACTATAAGAAATTGACCACGCTCAACCCAAACCCGACATCTTGCATTACTTATTATTTTTAGTTACTTCTTACACATTGTCCAACCTTAAAAACAGGGAAAAAAGTAATGATAGTTAGAAAAAAAATTTCAACTTATTTATAAGATCTTGTAAAAAAAAAAAATGTAAAATGGATCACGCCGAAACCAAATATAACATTTAAATAAGTGGATTTGGTTGGTTCTTTGAATAATTTAAATTAATGCACCAAAAATGAACAGACCCCTACAAAAATTTTTTATTTGTTTGCCTGCATCTAAGGCATCTCTTCATGGTGACAGCAGGCAACAAATTTGTACGGCTATTCGATGAAGTTTCTGCATAACGGCTTGGATGCCATCATACCAGGCAAACAAAAAGACCAGACGATGCAGGGAGTTGGATCCTCAGTATCACCGGCTAGATAGGGAAGGAGCACGCAGGCACTGTCATCATATAATTGCAGCCTTGTGCAAGTGGATATCTCGTCCACTTCAAAGTCTATAACGACGAGACGTAAGACAACAGAAAAACGTTAGAGTCCGCACATCCATGGTGATCTATCTAAACCTGATACATTCTGCTACGTTTGTGTTTAATATCATCTAATAAAAATTAATGGAAAATTAATCAACTGGTAATTGATGCATACAGATACTGTCGCAAATGTCAAACTACGGCTGAAAAGAGAAAAGTTGTCAAGTTGTGGCTGTGCGATAACCTTTATTTTCTAATGTATGTTGAATTGCGGCTGGGCGTTTTCTTCTCTTTTGTCGAATCGCGGCTGAGTAACGATCCCATTACTAATTGATATATAATGACAGTATTCTGTTTGAGCAACAGCTTCAGTTTTTTACATTCGTCATTCAATATATTAAAAACTTATTAGTACGAAGAAGTACTTTTGTCAGGAAGTAAAAAAAAAGGCTAATGGGACTTAAACATTATTTTCATGAGCATGCACGATAAGTGATTGCTTAAAAATTTTGGAATACTATTAAAGGTGCCATGAACAAAAATTACAGACTGTCTTGCTAAAAATTTCAAATTTGTTTTCATCCAAAACAACACAATGTTTATCCTCTTGTCGTTTATTAACACAAATTGATCACCAGTGTGCGTCAACAACTGTAGATCTTCAAAAGCATCGTGGAACTGCAAAACACTTTTAGGAAAAGTAAGCAGCACACTCCGACGAGTAGCACCAATATTCCGCCAAAATCTATCCAAATCATGCACTGTAAACTGATACTCGTCGTTGTTTATCTCACTGCGAATCAATTTCAACGGTCGAGCCGAAATATCGTCCAATGCTTTGCGTTTCACACTATTGTTGATTTCTCAACGATTTGCTATAGCCTCTTGGAGAGGATTATGATTGTGTCTTTCTTCGTGTTCGATGACGTCATTACGTGAGTTCAGCTTTGAAAAACTTTTAAAATTTTTTTTAATTCAAACCCAACGCTGTACTTCGTTGCAAAAAACTGTTTTAAATCTATAAGTGTATTTAATAATGTATACAAAATTTTGTCCTCTCTTACTTGTACGGAGCTCCATTCTTCAAAAAAACAATTAAATGAAAAGAAAGAATTAATAGATGACTGGTGGATATTTGTGTCTTCTTGCTGGCTCAGTTAACACAAAACTGACTGACAATATTATTCTTAAGGTAGTTTGTACATTCATCACTATTCAAAATTGACGTCAATGTAATATAGATAAATACATAAATAATAACAGTAACCGAAATTCGACAGTAGATAAGAAAAGGCCAGCCACAATTTGACATACATGAGAAAATGAAGCTTATCGCTCAGCCGCAACTCAACACTCATTAAACGCTTACTTGCACTTGAGCCGCAACTCGATATCAGCCGATACTGTTACACTTTATACATAGAAAATCAAACAGCAAATCGGGTACGGTGTACTATTTGTGTAATATGTTATAAGATGTTTATGATATGTCATAACAAAAGATATCGATTGCTCATGAAGTACAGAGTACTGCAACGGTCCACTTCTGTTGAGGGTGGTTCGAGGCTAAATAATGGGGGACAGAGGGGTTTAGGGTAGGGGCAAATGAATAATGTCAAAACTCAATGGGAATTTTGATTAGCTTCGCAATATTCATCCAAAGTTAAACGACGAACGAAAAACGAAATACACATCGTATTCTCAGCTTCAATGCTCGATTAATTATTTTGATAATCAAAACTAATTTCCGATCGTTTGCAGAACAATAACTTACGCCATATAAAATAAACTTTGTGTGTTTCAAGAATTAAAGAAAAAGTTATACAAATAAAAAAGACTTTGGTGATTCACCAAATAAGTTTATAAAAGGTCATCGTATGATCAGATCAAGGAATTAAAATTCACACTTAAATTATAAAAAAAAATCACATTACCTTGGATTACAAGAAAAAAATGATTCATGAACACTTTTGCGGAATCTTCCCGATATATCGCCGTTCGCCACTACGTAACTCTTCTCGGTCAAACTTGTTTTTCTTAAAGTTGGGCTTACAAACTATTTACTCACAAGAACTCAAAACACAATTCTATTAATCCAAAAACAAAAAATTGTTAAGGGTAAGGTGATTATACGTTTCAAATTATTATAGATGAAAGTAACATCATCGAAATGCACCGCGGCTCATACTCTACAGTTTTGATATATGGAAACTGTATATTCAAATCAAAAGAAAAGAAAAATCCTTAGGCAGCGTACACATACAGCCCGTGCCACTGTGCAGACCACAACACGAGAGCGACGTTTACCCAATCAAAAATTGAAAAAAAAATAAAGTTGATTCCCAACAAACGAAAATTTCCCAAGGATGATAAAAAAGCGGTCGGAAGGTCACCTGTCGGTTGACTAAATAGCTGGGGATCTCAACCTGCCAACTAAATGGTCTTAGTAAGTGAGATCAACGCTTATCATTTACCATTCAAAAAATAGACAAATACTTCACTCCCACCAACGACTCAAATAATAATTCACAAAGAAACGCAACGTTCGATAAAGAAAAACACAAGGAAGCACCGGGGATCTTCTTCAAAGCCAAACCACTGCGCACTAAGAAACTCAACACTTAAATAAAATAGCCCTCCTTTGTTACCAGTCGCCGACTCAGGAGCACCACTTTGTTGAATGAATTAAGCAACCAGGGAGATTTTCTGTCCTGAGTCTGAACTCATCAACAAGTTGATGAGAAGACGATGCCAGCAGACAAAGAGATTACTTACTATTTTTCGATCGTGCAGCAGTGTGTAGTGATGCTGTTTGCTTCTTTTGGAGAGTTCTGGCAGCAAACAAGAAGTACTGGCTGTCCCACACGGGTATCTCGTTGATCCCTGTGTCGTCCCCTTGGGCTTACCGATTGCAACTGCCTACCCGAGCTCTCTTTAGCGAGCTCCTCTCCAGCGAGGCCCCACTCCCGGACCTCTATCAAACGCCGCCGTCATGATGCGCGTTCCTTACCAACTCAATTCTCGCGCATTCCCCATGCTAAATTGTCCCCAAACGCTCTCGTGCACACACACACCACACACATAAGGCACCCCTATGTGCGTACTCTCAGTACCAACCATGTAGAGTGAGATAACTTTACAAAAAAGATCATTGTTTTCGCGTTACTCACACTATTGGCCTTAATTCCAAAACTCTTTCCAACATTAAATATGCCGATACTTCTACCGTTATGTATGCAGTCATGGTTTTGAGCAATCCTGGCAATCCAAAGAAATACGATGTTGGTAATTACAGTAATGTAGAAGGTGTCAAAACTGTGAAGGCCACAAATCTCACGTAATAATATTTTCGTTTCAAAGAACTTTTTTAAAAGTTTGGTTAAATAAGGGTTTTTCTTAAGATTTTTTACGCACGTTCCCAAAACATTATTAAAACTTCAGTAAGAATAATAAAAAACTTTTGGTAAACTAACAGTTTTTACTTTATTATTACTTTTATTACTTTTTTTTTGTTTTAATGAAATTTGCATTTGTTTGAGTAAACTTTTAAATAAGTTTAAAAATACCTTTAAAAAACTTTGTTATAAGTTTTTTAAGCTCTTATTAAAAAAAAAAAAAAAAATGAAGAATGAGGATATTATGGCTAGTCTATTTTCGAATAACAATTTTATAGTTACATTACATTGATGACGACATATCACTGTAATTTTAATTTTAAACTGACTCATGTGTTTATCAACATATTCAAATAGTTACAGTTAATTTCTAACTTTTTTACGTACAATTCTAGTTTATTATTATTAAATCTTATAGTACTATACAACTTTTTATCAACTTTGTTATAATAACATACATTGATAATGTTTTCTACTTCCACAAGAATAATATGATTTGTTGATATGCAACTCAAAGTAAAAGGTTAATGATTACGTAGTTCGCTACAATAAAAAGCTTTTTCAACAACAAATTTTCTTATTACAGCACAACTCTGACAGTTCTTTCAACAATTTTCACAATATATACCACATAGGCATTTACAGGTTAGTATGAAATAATTTATTTATTTAAAGTGAATATTGTTGTTTAATTCGTACTGGACACAAAAAGAGCTTTTTTTATCCATAGCGTATAGGGCTTCTTGATAGCAAATTCCATGCTTCCAAAGTCTGCTCAATAAGTGACACTTTAATCCATCAAATTCAATGTTATTTATATTGAGTAAATTAAAAACATCTTTTGCTTCAGGTCTTACTCCCGTCATTTTTCCAACAACGAAAATATTTTCATCAATCATTTTTAATTTACGCCTTTAAGTACCTCGGTTTTCTATTTTTATACAAAAATTTAAAGCATCACTCTTAGTCTTTAATTTGATAACCTTAATAATTTTCTCCTCAAGTCTTTAAATTTAAAACACTATTTATCAAATTAAAAATTTGATGTTCAGATTTTTTTGACCCATAAGCAAATTTTTTTAAAACGCCGTTGAAATTTTTAAACGAAAAGCAAGACATGAGCCAAAGGGGCCCAAATTTTTGAACTTCATCAGCCAAGTATAGCAATAAGTGAACGTTGCATGTCATGTAGATTTCTCATACAACGTTTTAAATTGCTTTATAAATTCTGTCAAGGCAATACCCACTTTATTAATCATTTGCAGACTAATACTTGAGAAACTTAAAAGTGAAATGCCGTAAACAAACAACGTGTAATGATTGAAGTATTCAAATTTTATAATATTCTCTAAGACAGGCAAACAATAAGCTTGTAAGAACATCTTTAACTCTAAAGGTTTCTTATATGCAAACTCTGAAGTTTTTCTCGGGATTCTTAGTACAAATGATGGCATTTTAAACATTGTTATTTTTTCGTTGACAATACTTTAGAAGGCAAATAGAGATGATGGATGGGTGCAATTTTCTTCAGTAAACCACAAAGACAATAATATTCTCGTCACTTCTTGATAGACACAGTGCATCGCATCGGTCGCAGTTGATTTCACTTACTTTTGAAGGAATAAACTGCAATTTGATGGACCTTTTACGCCAAAAACAATTTTTTCGGTCTTGTGAGCTTGTCTTGCTAAATTTTTTGTTTCCTCTGTACTTCTTTATTCAAAATTTTGAATGAAGGGATACGTTTAAACATTGTGTACTCTCTCTGCTTTTATTTTACAATATTGACATCCATATTTTCCATTAAATTGTATCATACTGAAAAATAAGGCTTTCACTGGTAAGTCGCAAGTACCACTTATTACCATTCCTCTCACTAAAACTTTGTTTTTAGAGTTTGGTAATTCAAAATGCATGTCTTTGTACAACTGTTTAAAATCATCATGAAATATTGACGTAAATAATCTTTGAGATGACTTTTTCTTACCGATCCATATTCCCGCAACAATCATATTTTCCTTTCTTATTCTTAAGTTATAAGGCAACTCGCTGATCATAATAAAATGGCCATATACTTAATTTTGACGACTTAAAAATCGGTATTCCATCACTATTCCAAGTAAAAGTAAAGTTGTTTGGATTTTGTGTAAACACGCCTGACAGAGATTTGTAGATCGATTCATTATATATATCTTCATAGTTGAAAGTACTTTTTCTTGTCTTGTAAATCTATGTGTCAAATCGTCATAGAACTTTTCTCTTTTAAACATAAACTCTTACTGACTTATTATTAGAATTTCTAAAAAACGATTTGTATTTTCTTCATCGTTACACTTAGGACAAAATTCAGAGTTCTGCTCTAACTGTAAAAAATAGCTTGCACAGTAATAATGGCGTTTTAGGGGATATCCTATGCTTGAAAAAATTTTTTTTAATGTATAAACTGTTTTTACGCACTTATTCGGTTGTATACAGTGCATCGCAATTAAATACAATACACTGACTAAAAGTGTGCTTCTAACGTTGAAAGAAATAGCAAATGTAAAAATAGGTATTATACTTTCTGCGACAGTTATTAGAGCACCGTTGTAAATTGGCTTGTTGGCTTCATCGAATTCATCACTTCTACCATCGTCGTCTGAATAGTCACTACCACTACCTGATGAATCACCTGAACTACTACTTCCTTTAGTAGATTTATCTTCAGTATCTACTTTATTAGATTCGTCTTCGTAAGAATTCTCTTTCGTACAACTGTCAGATTG